>NC_052359.1:5437807-5493912 GCF_009727055.1 Benincasa hispida | reverse complement strand
CGGTTCATGCTCCAAATGATCTAGACGCAGGCAATTTGGGGGTCTGCAGGTGAAGCCTGCATGCCCACTTGACCAGTTTTGTTGAAATGTGCGGCAACTTCTCCTTACCTGAAATTACCCCCGAGGGTATTAGACTTTATCTGTTCCCTTACACCTTGAGGGACAAAGCCAAGAGCTGGGCTCACTCACTTGAGTCGAACGAGATTACAATCATGGGATCAGTTGGTTAGAGCATTCATGAGAAGTTCTTTCGACCGACCGTCAATGCAAGGTGACAAAAGGATGTGCTGAACTTTGAGACAATGGACAATGAGACCTTGAGCAACGCCTAGGTGCAATTTAGGAGATTGGTTGAAAAATTGCCGCATATCGGGATACCGATTGCGTCCTGATTGGAGACATTTTACAACGGCCTGAACAAATCGACACAGGTTGTTGCTGACGCCTCCGCGGCAGGAGGTTTGTGGCCAAGCGTATACGAGGCCAGGTCATCCTTGACCACATATCGCGGAACATGGATGACTAGATTGATGATGGTTATAGAGGCAGAGGCTCTGAAAGAAGAAAGAATGACAATGCCATTGTCCTTAACGGAGACAATGACGACTTTGGCCGCAGTGACCTCAATCCTCCAATCGATGGCAATCAATCAAGGAGGTCATCCCCACAATCAACGCAACCTGTGCAACGGCTCAAGTGGCCAATAAGTTGCGTTAATTGTGAGAGGGCTCATGTAGCAAAATGTGCCCATCGAATATCAATAAGTATGCGCCATCCAAAACAACCCTTCAGCAACACTTCATCCGGTTGGAGAAACATCCTAACTTTGGTTGGGAAGGGAACCCTAACCAAGGGGGGCAAGCAACCATCAAGTGCGTGAGAGAATCCTCTTTTTCACCATAATTCGAATCAGGGGCGACCAAGGCAATCGCTAATCAGCACCCTCATCTTCGAACACCTATGGAAGCTTATTGGAGGCCCTGCTAAATTATATGGACAAAAATGACGCAAGTGATGTAGGCGCATGCGTCTTCAATTCGAAACTTAGAGATCCAAGTGGGCCAGCTGACTACTGACCTGAGAAATAGAACACCTGGCACGTTGCCAGCAACTTTGATGCCCCAGGATCTAATGGAAAGCGCAATGTCCCTAGGATATGGGCAGCAAGCTGGACCGTCTGCAGAGGTGTGGATTGCGCTCATTCAAGGAAACGCATCTTCCGGTCCATATCTCACATCTATGTTTAAATTCTTTCTTTAATTTTGTCTTTATGAATTTCTGAATTCTGTCATTTAATGCTTCGATTATTTGTTCCATGATTTTATGAATTTAAGACTCATTTAATTTTCTTTGAATTTTTCTGTACTGTTTTTAATTCCTTTTACTTTTCTGTATTTAATGCATTATTCTTTAATTGGTGAATGATTGAGAAATGAGAAGAAATTGATATACCGCAATCATACCACTTGCGTTGATGAAAAAAAAATTTTAATAAAAATGAACAATCAACTTCAGTATCATCGTGATAATGGACGCATCTTGAACCAACAAGATACGCTTTGCGTTCATCCATTCAATTGCGTTGAGCTGAGGGGTGTGTTACGCACGTGTGTGTCCTTTGCCCGTCCTTAGCTAAATGCATTATGTTGAGTAGGTTGTGTGTGGTACAGATACACATGCACCGCGATCTCCAGAAATGTGTTTAGTTAAGGGGTGTGTTGCGGGGATGCATGCATTGTTATCCCTCATCTGCGAAGATGCACTTGCGTTGGTGAGCATATTGCGTTTAATCTTTATCTTGCGTCTATTCGAATTAAAATATTAAAGATAATTCTTTTTGCAAAATTGAGAGTCCAATCGTTCCGTATTCCAAAGAAATGTTGAAGTCTACTAACGAAAGGATGTTTTTTTCTTAAATTCTAAATGAGGGAGTTTGAATTATGAGCCTTTTGGTTTCTCGAGGACCTGTCGCTGCGAAAATCGTGTTGGGCCCACTAAGGCCAACCTATAAATAGGAGCTTTCCCCGTTTGTGAACTCTTTACCTTTTTTTTGCAATTTGAAAAACCCCTAGCGCCATCTTGCATCCACGTATGCCTTTCTTCTTCCCTAAAACCTAGCGACCGTCTCCAGTTCCTTTCACTTTATCATCCATGGCCGACCAAGCTTCCAATCTTCTGCTTCACCCTCAACCCCTTCCTCTGACCAAATCGCCATGCGAGAGTCAGCATTCCTTACTGCCAGTCGTCGACTTGTCGCCTAACCCCATACTGTCCCCGAGATTGCCGGTAGAACCCGGGAGAAACCCCTTAGCTGTCAGACCTCCTCAGTTCAAGAGGGGGCAAAGAACTGAGAGCACACCATTTCTAAACTCCAGCCATCTTAACTAAAAGTAGAAGAGACGCGATGACACAGAGGTGTTTTGGTAACATTATGAGCAATCTGGAGCAAGGAGGAGGATTACTCGAGGCGGGTTCAACTCCACTGTCTATGAAGAGGTGATGGTGGCAGTGATTGAGGAAGTGGCGGTAGTAGAGGAAGTAGTGGTGACTAAAGAAGGGTTGGGTGCGGAAGAAGTAGTGAATAAAGAGAAGGCAGGAAGAGCACTATGGCCATAGAGGACTCCTGAGGTGACTGCCAATACAGAAACCTTGACGGACCTTTAGAGTTGCGGGAGGAGAAATTGGGGTGGCTTGAAGTTACGATATGCCAGTGGAGACACAACTAGAGGTAGTTGAGAAGTTTGAGAAGAAGAAGAAGAAAAGCAAAGCTGAGAGGGTGAGATCTTCCATCATCGCAAGGAGAAATAAGAAAGAAGGATGATGATGAAGATATGAAGCAAGCCAAGGAAAGAGAAGGAAGAAAGAAGAGAACGCGGCGTGAGGAAAACGCCTAAGGAAAGAAGAAAAGAAGATGAGGGCTACGAGCCTAGAGAAGGATGGAGAATCAACCTCCGTAAGGAGAGGACAGGGGTGGAAACACCAATTAATGGAGCGCACGCAACCAAAAAACAACGCAAGTGGTTGCGACCGACGAAGGTGAAGAAGGAAAAGGATACCTCCCTGAGGCAGCGTCGCAGGGGAGATATGCCGCAAGGGTCTACTGTTGACCTCAAAGATTGATCATCACATTAAAAGGAAGAGAAAAGAATAAAGAAAAGAAGGAGAAAATGGAGGGGGCAAAACTCATCATCGCAGAAGTGATAGAAGAAGAAGACTACATGATTGAGAAAGTTCGCCACAATAACGGATCTCAATGCTTTGAGAATAAGGTGGATCGAAAAGGAACAATGTCTTTTTGTTGGGCTTCTGAGCGTTAGTAAGGAGGAGAAGAGAAGAGAAAAAGGCAGAAGAATAGGAGATGAGAGAAGAGAAGAGAAGAGCGTGAACAGCAATAGGCAGCCCTTAAATAGAAAGAAGGGCAAGGAATTTGCCGAGCGAGAGAAGGAGAAACAACAAGGAACGAAAAAGAAAACCAAAGGCAACACTCTCGCCTTGTGTTGGCCAAAGGAAGGGCAAAGCGGTCGCAGAAAGCAGCTAGCCTGCATTGCAAAGGTGCGATCCATCAAGAAAAGAAAGAAAATGCGACTTGATTGATGGAGATGGGCTTTTTACCCTATGCCAACGCCACTACCAGATCTCGTCACAAAGTGTGATCATGGGAGGCATGGTTGAGCACATTTTGCCAGTGCCTACCATTGTGGTTCCAAAGGTAGTGCGTGACTTTTACCATGGACATGGCATCAAGGACGGTGACCATAAAAGGCGCAAACAGTGTCCTTTCAGCGAGACATCAATGAACTATACCAAGATGAAGGATAACCCAGGTACACCGAGCAAAAATCATTGAATGATCCTATGTAATAATAGATGGAAGATGCGCTACGAGTATTAACGCAACCGGGCACGAAGTGTCGGTTTCTTTAAAAAGGCATCAAGCCCTGGCGTCAGACTCTGCTTCCGGAGCAAGGCTTTGAGTTTATTGGTTAAAAAAGGGCTGATCCCAACTTCCCAATAGAAACCGAATTTCCATTTTTCTACTTAAGCAGGGTGATGGCGTGAAAGTTAAAATCCCATGTTGAAGAAAAGGAAATTTCTAAGTGTTGAATAGATTTCCTTGGGTAGCTTTGAGTTAAGCTTAAATCCTAAAATTGACTAAGTGTTGGACTAGGCATTGGCTATGTGAGTAGCTTTGAGTTAAGGCTATAATCCCTGAAATGACTAAGTGTTGGACTAAGCATTGACTATGCAATTGGCCACAAGATCTTGGAAAGAGTACTGGGCAAAGGGAAAATTTAGGAAATTTGGCTAAGTATAGATGTTGTTATGGGATGCGTTGGAAAGGAGGAAAATTTAGGCTAAGTATAGAATGTTGTGTGAGATGCGTTGGAGAGGGAAAAATTTGGAAATTTGGCTAAGTATAGAATTGTTGTGTGGGATGCGTGGTAGGAAGAGGAAAATTTGGAAATTTGGCTAAGTATAGAAAGTTGTGTTGATGCGTTGAAAGGGACCAATGCGTTTGAAGAAGTTGTGTTAATGCATTGGAAGGGACCAAGCATTGGAAGAAGTTGTGTTGATGTGTTAGAAGGGACCAATGCTTGTTGAAGAAGTTGTATTGAACAGTTGGAAGGGTTGTGGTGATGGCATTGGCTGAAGGAAGGAAATGGAAGTGATGCGTTGAACATCCAAGAGTTTGTGGACGCATCTGAAGGATGAACTCATGAGAGGATGTCAATCCGGGCATGTAGCTTGTTAGGAAAAATTCTTAAGCCCTTAGTGCAGCATAAGAAGACATACAAAGTTAAGGCCATGCATTGGTGAAGGAGAAAAAGACACATATGGGGTTGTGTGATGCAAAGATTGCGTTGATGGTGTAAAGGAAGAGAACACTTGGTCATGCGGCCAAGTAGGAAGGTGTCGACCATGGAGCAATCTTGGACGCCTATAAATAAACCAAAGACTTCATTTCTTCACGATCACAACTCAAAATACATTTAAGAGAGTAGGAAAGTTTGAGAGGACCTTGCATTAGAGAAAAATCCCTGCGTTGGACATAGAAGTTTCAAAGAGATGCATTGGACAGTGAAGTCTGAGGAAAGTAGCATCAAGTTTGGACGAGGAGTTCTACCAAAATACTCGTGCGTTTGTTTGTATTCTAAAAGCCATCTAAAAGATTAAAGGAGTATAGTTTTCATGGTGGGGCTTCTGAAGAAGAAGCTTCCAAGGAATCGGGCTGGGAGAATGAAGAAAAATAGAAGGTCGAGCTGTCTCGGGTAAGTGACGGGCCAGTAATTATGTTTATGATGATCCGAAAAAACCACGAGGAGTTATGAGCTAAGATTTTACAGTAAGATTTCTGGGACATTTTAGAATATTGTTTGCAGAAGGAAGTATCTTAAAATAGGTCTGGAACTATGAGTAATCTAAGTGATATTTGATTCTGGAATTTAGGGTTCAAAGGGGAAACCAAGAAATCTAAGGAACTTCGGAAAGGAAAGTTCCTAAACCAACCAAGGTGAGTGGTTATTGTGTGTTGTATTGTTAGATATATTTTCTATATAAGTAAAAATATATAGGGGATAATGGTTAAACTGTCATGATCAGGAATCATATGGTTTTATCTGGTACTATGGTTGTTGAGATAATGTTTGTATGTTTGTTTTGGAAACTGAAATTGTACCCGGAGTACATAGTTAGCATGCTTGAAAAGGGTACCTTGGCGAGAAATGATAGTCGTGACGACCGGCAGGAAATATAGTCAGGTTACCTAAGCATAGCTAGCGAGAACATAGTCGATGTGCTAATTGGCGGAGAGATATAGGGTATAGGGAAATTTTCCACAGGAAATTGTTGTCTTCTTAAATATACGTGTGAAATTACTGGGGATGTTTATATTATGTGATAACCAGCGGTCAAGATGGGTTGTTGTTTTACTAGTGATCAATGCTGGGGGATCGTACCAGCGCTGTTTGGTGAAAAAATAATAATGAACTATGTCGGTAATGTTTCTTGATTGACTATGCACTGCTTTCCTTAAAAATATATATCATAATTGACAAAAGTTATTTGTTTATCTAAAGACACCACTCACTGGCTTTATTAGCTCATGTTTTCAATTTTATGTATTTACAACCCCCACCCCCCCCTAAGTAACGGAAGGAGTGAGGAGTTTCCAGAGGTGTTGCTAAGGTCAGATATCTGCCACATGCCAACAGTACACTTCTACGAGGGTTTTAAGGTTAGTTAGTTTTGTAAACTTTTGGATATTTAGGTCTTTGAGTTAGTATATATAACGTTACAATTGTGGTAATGAATGGGTAAACTTAATCAGTTGGTTGTCCAATTTGTACATTGGTATCAGAGTTATATCTCACCAGAGTTATACGCAGTCAAAGTGTTCGACCAAAAGGTTGCATAACTGCTGATTAGTCACGCCCTTTCCTAGGCTGAGAGGGTGGTTTGGGGCGGGTGTGACATCCATGACAAGACCATTCAAAGGATCGAGTTATGACCAACTATATATGCAATTACACGCGCATATTCAATCGATGTGGACCGGTGATTGCAAACCAATTCAAGGCTTTGTGGGCACATTAGAGGAAACAATCACTTCTTCCAGGGGCTAATTTCAAGTCTGTAGACCTGTCAATGGAGTAGGGAATTGATAGAGAAGACCCATGCAAGTAGATCCAACGGCCTCATCAATATCAAAATACTGAGGATTGCTCCTAACAAGATCCCACTACTGCCCTAGAGTTACCATTTTAAGAGGCTCACAATCGATTCTTAATGCACCGCAAAGAATACCCAGGCCAAAGAATAGCTGCATAATTGATAAAGGGAAAAGAAAAGGTCAAGGAATTACCATCGCAAGAAACAGAACCTTTTGGAGCCTTTTACCCTAGTAATCCGCCCTCCAAGCCCTTCGAGCCACCCGCACAACCTTCTTCTCCACTCCATGAGCATCACCAACTTCTCCTTACTCCAAATTCTCCAACCGCATACCATCAATCTACTCACCTGTAGCATCATCATCGCAAACATTCCATTCCACCACCGCCATATTGATGGCCCACACGATGTGTTGAAGGAACCTCTTGCCCAAGCCCAAACGATGCTGGCAAGACATCGCAGGCACAACCTTCCATCCCCTCTTTGGCTACTGAGTTAGTTGAAATGCAGTCCCTCTTTTCCAACAACAACAGCTCTTTGCTCAACAACAAGACTTCTTCAACCAAAGATATTGATATGGTAATGGAGCCAATCGACGATATACAGCGCAGTGCTGTCATGTCAAGAGAGGCGTTGATCAATATCAGCGCAATATTTTAAGGTCCCTCGCCATCAAAGACAGATTGCAGAGTGCAACCAATGAGTACTTTAATTTTCCCACAACATATCTTCATGGTCCCAGGTGCCTCCGCATCTCAGGCAGCAATTTGAATTTTGAAGAAAGTCTTTTAGTACCACCTCAAACCCCTCATTTTTATGCGGCCATTCATTATTTTGTTATTCAATTCTATTCTTCTAAGTTAACGAAATTTTTTTGATTCTTTGTACAGGAAACAATTTTGTATTGCGCTGATCTTTAATTATTTATACTTTGTAATATTCAATACAATTGAGTACGTATTCTCTCCCATTTCCCTGGCCTTTTTCTTTATCATCCTTTGTCCAATATTTGCGATGTTTTTGATCTTCTACTTTTGCGTTATTCATTGCGTTTGCCATGATTTATATATGTTTACTTAGAAACATTTCCCATTGTGTAAATTCTGAACTTAACACTTAGTTAATTCTTAGCTTAGCAGTACTTTTACTTTTATTCTCTCAAAGTTCTGCTCAAACCTTCTTTTGATTTTTTTTCTTCTAAGTGTTTGTCTAGTCTATCCAAACAACGCAATGAGGACTTGCGCATCTCTAATTTGGGGTATGGGAAGGTTTGAGACAGATGAGATCAAGAATATGCAGTCATTAAGAAAATGCGTTCATTTCAAATAAATAAAATAAAAAATATTCATACACACTCCAATGTTAAGCGTAAGGGAAACCTAAAAATAATCCCAATCTGATAAGAGTTAGTTTGTGAAAGGAACCTGCTCGTAGCTGGATGTTTGCATTGACATCCATGGGAGCAAGCCAAAACGAAGTGTAGGTTTCCAAGAACAACGCATTATGAAAATGAAAAGAAAAAGAAAAAAAAAATAAATGCAAGAGAATAACTCCTCTTATATATCATGAGTTAAGTTGGAAATTTGGCACACAACCATAGTTGGATGGTCGCATGACACCCGTGGGAAAACAAGCCAAAACGAAGAGTGTTACCATGACCAACAGTCTCTAAATAATGATGCAAAGTTTGACCTACCGCATATAAACATATCAGTTGTTTTGACAAGAAAAGGTAAACATTCTATTTTTAAAACTAGAAAGCATTTTTTGCAGAAATTTTGTTATGTAGAAGAATAAAGTAGGGCTTCGTTAGGAAGTAGCAAGGTAGGAGGAAATTGTGTTTGTCCAAGTAATGTGCCTAAGTGTAACATTCGGAGCAATGACCAAACGCCTTTTACTGGAAAAGTTACAGAGCCAAGGAAGCCTTGGAGCTTGTACATTCTGACCTCTGTGGTCCGATGAAATGTTATGGCTCAAGGTGGGTATGAATATTTCATCTCTTTCATAGATGATTATTCAAGGTACGGGCATCTCTACCTAATGCCAACGATATGTCTGAAGCCCTTAGCGAGTTCAAGGAGTATAAGCTGAAATTGAAAACTTGATAGACAAAAAGATAAAAACACTAAAGATCTGATTCGATGGAGAGAGTATATTAACCTTAATTCAAGAACTATATGATAGAACATTGGGATTGTGTCCCAACTCTCGGCCTCAGGTCACACTCCAGTAGAATGGTTGTATTAGAAAGGAGAAATAAAACCTTGTTGGACATGGTTCGGTCTATGATGAGTTATGCTCATCTTCCAGACTCGTTTTGGGGTTTCGCAGTGGAGACTACATGCTATATCCTGAACAACGTTCCCTCGAAAAAGTATTTCTAACACACCTTTTGAGCTTGAGAGAGCCATAAAAGATAGTTTACGCCACTTCAGGATTTGGGGGCTGTCCAACACATGTGCTAGTGACTAACCCAAAAGAGTTGGAACCAGCGCTTCGAAGGTTTTCCTTTTTGTAGGCTACCCCAAGGAAATGAAGAGGTGGAAACTTCTATGATTCGAGTAGAGAACAAGTGTTTGTTTCTAAAAATTCTATCTTCTTGGAGAAGAACCACTCCGGGTTCATAAGCCACAAAATAAGCTTGTTTTGTGTTGAGATTTCTAATGAGACTGAGACTACTGAGGGTTCAACAAGGGTTGTTGAACGAATTAACAGATCAACAAGAGTTGTTGAGGTCAGTACATTTAGTCAACCAACTCAAGAATTGAAGACTACCTCGACGTAGTGGGAGGGTTATGAACCCACCGGATCGTTACATGGGTTTAACTGAAGCCCAAAAACGTCATTTCTAATGATCGGGTTGAGGATCCATTGTCTTTTAAGAAAAGTAATGGAGGATGTTGACAAGATGAATGGGTTAAGGCCAATGAACCAGGAAATGGAGTCCCATGTCAACTTCAATAACGTCTGGGAGCTTATGGATCCGCCTGATGGGGTAAGACCTATTGGGTGTAAGTGGATCCTATTAAGAGAAAGAGAGGTGTAGATTGAAAAGATACAAACCTTTAAGGCTCGATCTCATGGCAAGGGTTATACCCAGGTTGAAGAAAGTTGACTATGAAGAAACTTTCTCACCTATTTTCATACTCAAGTTCTATTAGATACTCCTATCCATAGCCACATTTTATATGATATATGAGATACGTCAAAATGGACATCAAGACTGCCTTTCTTAATGGTAATCTTGAGGGAGACCATCTATATGACTCAACCAGAGGGGTTCATAGTTCCAGATCAAAAGCAAAAAGTTTGCAAGCTTAATAGGTCCATTTATGGGTTGAAACAAGCATCTAGATCATGGAACATTAGATTTGAATACTGCGGTCAAGTCATTTGGCTTTGATCAGAATATTTGATGAGCCTTGTGTTTACAAGAAAAATCATCAACAACTTAGTGCTTTCCTGGTACTATATCTGGAATGATATCCTCACTTATTGGAAATGATGTAGGGTATCTGACTGACTTAAGAAAAGGCTAGCTGCCAGTTCTAAATGAATATTTGGTGAGGCACAATATGTTTTAAAGGATCCAGATCATTCGGGATCATAAGAATAAAAGGTTAGCCTTGTCTCAGGCATCGTACATCGATTAAATGTTGTTCAGGTACAAAATGCAGGATTCCAAGAGGGGGTTTATTACCCTTCAAACATGGAATCATTTTGTCCTAAGGATCAATTTCCTTAGACACCTCAAGAAGTTGAGGAGATGAGATGGATGATTCCCTATGCTTCAGCTGTAGGAAGCTTAATGTATTTCAATGTTGTGTACTAGACCCGACATTTGCCTATGCAGTAAGATTGTCAGTCAGTACACTCCAATCTAGGATTTGATCACTGGACGATGGGTCAAGCCGATCCTCAAGTAATCTTCGGAGAACGAGGACTACATGCTCGTGTATGGAGATAAGGATCTGATCCTTATAGGATACACAGACTCTGACTTTCAGACCGATAAGAGATTTTCACAAATCGACATCAGGGTCAGGTTCACTCTTGAATGGAGGAGGTTGTTATGTGGCGAAGCATCAAACAAAGATGCATTTGTGGACTCCACTATGGAAACCGAATTATGTAGCCGCTTGTGAAGCAGCTAAGAAGGTTGTTTGGCTGAGGAAATTCCTTTCAGATTTGGAAGTTGTTCCAAATATGGATTTGCCTATCACTCTTTATTGTTGATAACAGCGGGGCTGTGGCAAATTCGAAGGAGCCTTGGAGTCAGCGTCAGGGCAAGCATATAGAGCAGAAATACCACTTGATCAAGGAGATTGTGCATCGTGTGATGTGATAGTCACGTAAGATCACGTCGGAGCACAACGTTGATGATCCCTTTACAAAGGCCCTCACGGCTAAAGTGTCCATGGGTCACCTGAGGAGAGTCTAGGTCTGGGACATGCGGTAATCTTGTCTAGGGCGATGGGAGATGATATTGGGGTATGCCCTAGTTTATTGTATATTGTACATGCTTTCTCTTGTATTGTACATTAGTCTCCCAGAGGCATTGGGACAAGTGGGAGATTGTTAGGATTGGTGTCCTAATTTTTCCGGAATCTCATTGTTTGTAATTATACACATTGTTTATGAATAAAATAAGTGTTATTTCATTCTGCATTTTCTCATATCCGATAAACAAAGCTCCATGGTTATCTTATATAAACTTAAGCATGTATATGAGAATATACAAGTGGATCATGCCTTAAGTGATAACCTAAATGTTTTATTAGATTAAGGATTAAGGTGGGATACCTGATCCTGGTGACACTACAGATACGACTCGCTTGTTAGGGTTTGCAAGTGTTGTAAAATACTATAGATAGGTAGTCCTGACCATTCATGTGGAGAACATGTGAGCGGGGTGTCCTATACAAATAATTTGTATAGACCGAACCACGGATGATTCGTCTCTGTATTACACTGTTGATACTTGAGACTTACATCTCACTTAACGACCTAGGTGACATGACCTCAATCCTTTAGTGTTTTGGGAATCCTGACCTCTTAGAGGCAGTCCTTTGATTAGTTATGGGTAGGTGGCCAGATTGCCAACTCAAGATGCTACCATTTTGGGATTCCTTCTTCTTGAGATTACATCATGGGATCAGCTAGTTGAGCGATTCATGAAGAAGTTCTTCCCACCGGCCTTCAATGCAAGGCGACGGAAGGATGTGCTGAAATTTGAGCAAACAGACAATGAGATCCTAAGCACCGCCTGGGTGCAATTTCGAAGATTGGTGAAGAACTGCCCGTATATCGGGATACCTGATTGCATCCTGATGGAGACATTTTACAATGGCCTGAATAAATTGACGCAGGCTGTTGCTGACGTCACCGGCTCAAGTGGCCGCAATAAGTTGCGTTAATTGTGGAGGGGCTCATGTAGCAGAAATGTGCCCATCGAATATCCAATAAGTATGCGCCATCCAAAACAACCCCTTCAGCAACACCTTCAATCCGGGTTGGAGAAACCATCCTAACTTTGGTTGGGAAGGGAACCCTAACCAAGGGGGGGCAAGCAACCATCAAAGTGGCAGTCGAGAGAATCCTCTTTTTCACCATAATTCGAATCAGGGGCGACCAAGGCAATCGCATAATCAGCAACCCTCATCTTCGAACACCTATGGAAGCTTATTGGAGGCCCTGCTAAAATAATATATGGACAAAAATGACGCAGTGATGTAGGCGCATGCGTCTTCAATTCGAAACTTAGAGATCCAAGTGGGCCAGCTGACATCTGACCTGAGAAATAGAACACCTGGCACGTTGCCCAGCAACTTTGATGCCCCAGGATCTAATGGAAAGGCGCAATGTCCCTAGGATATTGGGCAGGCAAGCTGGACCGTCTGCAGAGGTGTGGATTGCGCTCATTCAAGGAAACGCATCTTCCGGTCCATATCTCACATCTATGTTTAAATTCTTTCTTTAATTCTTGTCTTTATGAATTTCTGAATTCTGTCATTTAATGCTTCGATTAATTTGTTCCATGATTTTATGAATTTAAGACTCATTAAATTTTCTTGCATTGATTTCTGTACTGTTTTTAATTCCTTTTACTTTTCTGTATTTAATGCATTATTCTTTAATTGGTGAATGATTGAGAAATGAGAAGAAATTGATTACCGCAAGTCATACCACTTGCGTTGATGAAAAAAAAATATTTAATAAAAATGAAACAATCAACATTCAGTATGCATCGTGATAATGGACGCATCTTGAACCAACAAGATACGCTTTGCGTTCATCCAATTCAATTGCGTTGAGCTGAGGGGTGTGTTACGCACGTGTGTGTCCTTTGCCCGTCCTTAGCTAAATGCATTATGTTGAGGTAGTGTTGTGCTGGTAACGATACCATGCACCCGATCCTCCAGAAATGTGTTTAGTTAAGGGGTGTGTTGCGGGGATGCATGCATTGTTACCCTCATCTGCGAAGATGCACTTGCGTTGGTGAGCATATTGCGTTAATCTTTATCTTGCGTCTATTCGAATAAAATATTAAAGATAATTCTTTTTGCAAAATTGAGAAGTCCAATCGTTCCGTATTCCAAAGAAATGTTGAAGTCTACAAACGAAAGGATGTTTTTCTTAAATTCATAAATGAGGGAAGTTTGAATTATGAGCCTTTTGAGTTTCTCGAGGCCTGTCGCTGCGAAAATCGTGTTGGGCCCACTAAGGCCCAACCTATAAATAGGAGCTTCCCCCGTTTGTGAACTCTTTACCTTTTTTTGCAATTTGAAAAACCCTAGCGCCATTGCATCCAGTGCTTTCTTCTTCCCTAAAACCCTAGCGACCTCTCCAGTTCCTTTCACTTTATCATCCATGGCCGACCAAGCTTCCCAATCTTCTGCTTCACCCTCAACCCCTTCCTCTGACCAAATCGCCATGCGAGAGTCAGCATTCCTTACTGCCAGTCGTCGACTTGTCGCCTAACCCCATACTGTCCCCAGAATTGCCGGTAGAACCCGGAGAAACCCCTTAGCTGTCAGACCTCCTCAGTTCAAGAGGGGGCAAAGAACTGAGAGCACACCATTTCTAACTCCAGCCATCTTAACTAAGAGTGAGAAGAAGAGACGCGATGACACAGAGGTGTTTGGTAACATTATGAGCAATCTGGAGCAAGGAGGAGGATTACTCGAGGCAGGGGTTGTCAACCAACCACTGTCTATGGAAGAGGTGATGGTGGCAGTGATTGAGGAAGTGGCGGTAGTAGAGGAAGTAGTGGTGACTAAAGAAGGGTTGGTGGCGGAAGAAGTAGTGAATAAAGAGAAGGCAGGAAGAGGCACTATGGCCATAGAGACTCCTGAGGTGACTGCCAATACAGAAACCTTGACGGACCCTTTAGAGTTGCGGAGGAGGAAATTGGGGTGGCTGAAGTTACGATGGAAGAGGTTGCAGTGGAGACACAACTAGAGGTAGTTGAGAAGTTTGAGAAGAAGAAGAAGAAAAGCAAAGGGAGAAAGGCTGGAGAGGGTGAGTCTTCTCATCATCGCAAGGAGAAAAATAAGAAAGAAAAGGATGATGATGAAGATGAAGAAGCCAAGAAGGAAAGGAAGAGGAAAGAGAAGGAAGAAAGAAGAGAACGTCGGCGTGAGGAAAGACGCCTAAGGAAAGAAGAAGAAAAGAAGATGAGGGCTACGAGCCTAGAGAAGGATGGAGAATCAACCTCCGTAAGGGAGGACAGGGGGGAAACAACACAATTAATGGAGCCGACGCAACCAAAAACAACGCAAGTGGTTGCGACCGACGAAGGTGAAGAAGGAGAAGGTACCTCCCTGATGCAGCGTCGCAGGGAGAATATGCCGCAAGGGTCTACTGTTGACCCTCAAAGATTGATCATCACATTAGAGGAAAAAGAAAGAAGAAGAAAAGAAGAGAAGGAGAAAATGGAGAAAATGGAGCGGGCAAAACTCATCATCGCAGAAGGTGATAGAAGAAGAAGACTACATGATGAGAAAGTTCGCCACAATAACGAGATCTCAATGCTTGAAGAAATAAGGTGGATCGAAAAGGAACAATGTCTTTTGTTGGCTTCTGAGCAGTTTGAAAGAGAAGTGAGGGAAGAGGAGGAAGAAGAGAAGAGAAAAAAGGCAGAAGAAGATAGGAGAATGAGAGAAGAGAAGAAGAAGAAGCGTGAAGCCAATAGGCAGCCCTTAAATAAGAAGAAGGGCAAGGAATTTGCCGAGCGAGAGAAGGAGAAACAACACAAGGAACGAAAAAGAAAACAAAGGCAACACTCTCGCCTTGTGTTGGCCAAAGGAAAGGGCAAAGCGGTCGCAGAAAGCAGCTAGCCTGCATTGGCAAAGGTGCGTCCATCAAGAAAGAAAGAAAATGACGACTTGTTGATGGAGATGGGCTTTTACCCTATGCCAACGCCACTACCAGATCTCGTCACAAGTGTGATCATGGAGCATGGTTGAGACACATTTTGCCAGTGCCTAGCCATTGTGGTTCCAAAGGTAGTGCGTGACTTTTACCATGGACATGGCATCAAGGACGTGGTGACCATAAAAGGGCAAACAGTGTCTTTCAGCGCAAGGGACATCAATGAACTATACCAGATGAAGGATAACCCAGGTACACCGCAACAAAATCATTGATGATCCTATAGAATAATAGATGGAAGATGCGCTACGAGTATTAACGCAACCGGGCACGAAGTGGTCGGTTTCTTTAAAAGGCATCAAGACCCTGGCGTCCAAGACTCTGCTTCCGGAGCAAGGCTTTGAGTTTATTGGTTAAAAAGCGGCTGATCCCAACTTCCCATATGAAACCCGAATTTCCATTTTTCCTACTTAAGCAGGTGATGAAGGGATTAACTAGGTGAAAGTTAAATCCCATGTTGAAAGAAAAGGAAATTTCTAAGTGTTGAATAGATTTTCCTTGGGTAGCTTTGAGTTAAGCTTAAATCCCTAAAAATTGACTAAGTGTTGGACTAGGCATTGCTATGTGAGTAGCTTTGAGTTAAGCTTAAATCCCTGAAAATTGACTAAGTGTTGGACTAAGGCATTGCTATGCATTGGCCACAAGATCTGGAAAGAGTACTTGGGCAAAGGGAAATTTGGAAATTGGCTAAGTATAGAATGTTTGATATGGGATGCGTTGGAAAGGAAGGGAAAATTTGGCTAAGTATAGAATGTTGTGTGAGATGCGTTTGGAATGGAAAGGGAAAATTTGGAAATTTGGCTAAGTATAGAATGTTGTGTGGGATGCGTTGGAAGGAGGGAAAATTTGGAAATTTGGCTAAGTATAGAAAGTTGTGTTGATGCGTTGAAAGGGACCAATGCGTTGGAAGAAGTTGTGTTAATGCATTGGAAGGGACCAAAGCATTGGAAGAAGTTGTGTTGATGTGTTAGAAGGGACCAATGCGTTGGAAGAAGTTGTATTGATACGTTGGAAGGGTTGTTGGTGATGGCATGTGGCTGAAGGAAGGAAAATGGAAGTGATGCGTTGAACATCCAAGAGTTTGTGGACGCATATGAAGGATGAACTCATGGAGGATGTCATCCGGGCATGTAGCTTGTTAGGAAAAATTCTTAAGCCTTAGTGGCAGCATAAGAAGACATACAAAGTTAAGGGCCATGCATTGGTGAAAGGAGAAAAAGACACATTGGGTTGTGCTGATGCAAAGATTGCGTTGATGGTGTAAGGAAGAGACACTTGGTCATGCGGCCAAGTAGGAGGTGTCGACCATGGAGCAATCTTGGACGCCTATAAATAAAACCAAAGACTTCATTCTTCAGATCACAACTCAAAATACATTTAAGAAGAGTAGGAAAGTTGAGGAAACCTTGCATTAGAGAAAAATCCCTGCGTTGGACATAGAAGTTCAAAGAGGATGCATTGGACAGTGAAGTCTGGAAAGTAGCATCAAGTTGGAACGAGGAGTTCTACCAAAATACTCGTGCGTTTGTTGTGATTCTAAAGCCATCTAAAAGATAAAGGAGTCTAGTATTCAGGATAGGGTGCTGGAGAAGAAGCTCCAAGGAATCGGGCTGGAGAATGAGGAAAAGATAGAAGGGTCGAGCTGTCGGGTAAGCTGGGCCAGTATTAATGTTTTGATGATGCCGAAAAAACCACGAGGAGTTATGAGCTAAGATTTTACAGTAAGATTTCTGAGACATTTTAGAATATGTTTGCAGAAGGAAGTATCTTAAAATAAGGTCTGGAACTATGAGTAATCTAAGATGATATTTGATTCTGGAATTTAGGGTTCAAAAGGGGAAACCAAGAAAATCTAAGGAACTTCGGAAAGGAAAGTTCCTAACCAACCAAGGTGAGTGGTTATTGTGTGTTGTATTGTTGATATAATTTCTATATATAGGTAAAAATATATAGGGGATAATGGTAAACTGTCATGATCAGGAATATATGTTTATCTGGTTACTATGGTTGTTGAGATATTGTTTGTATGTTTGTTTTGGAAACTGAAATTGTACCCGGGATACATAGTTAGCATGCTTGAAAAGGGTACCTGGCGAGAAATGATAGTCGGTGACGACCGGCAGGAAATATAGTCAGGTTACCTAAGCATAGCTAGCGAGAACATAGTCGATGTGCATATTGGCGGGATAATAGGGTATAGGGAAATTTTCCACAGGAATTGTTGTTGTCTTAATATACGTGTGAAATTACTGGGGATGTTTATATTATGTGATAACCAGCGGTCAAGATGGGGTTGGTTGTTTTAACTAGTGATCAAGCTGGGGATCGTCCAGCGGTTTGGTTGAAAAATAATAATGAACTTGTGGTAATGTTCTTGTTGACTATGCACTGCTTTCCTAAAAATATATTCATATTGACAAAGTTATTTGTTTATCTAAAGACACCACTCACTGGGCTTTATAGCTCATGTTTTCCATGTTTTATGTTTTACACCCCCCCCCCCCCTAAGTAACGGAAGGTGAGGAGTTCCAGGGTGTTGCTAAGGTCAAGATCTGCCACATGCCACAGTACACTTCTAGAGGGTTTTACGGTTGTTGTTGTAAACTTTGGTTTTAGGTCTTTGAGTTATATAAACGTTACATTGTGGTAATGAAATGGGCCTACTTAATCAGTTGGTTGTCCAATTTGTACATTGGTATCAGAGTTATTTCCCCAAGAGTTATTAGGCAGTAAGTGTCGACCAAAAGGTTGATAACTGCTGTTAGTCACGCCCTTTCCTAGGCTGAGAGGGTGGTTTGGGGCGGGGTGTGACATCCCATGACAAGACCATTTCAAAGGATCGAGTTATGACCACATATTGCATTACACGCGGCATTTCAATCGATGTGGGCCGGTTGATTGCAAACCAAATTCAAGGCTTTGTGGGGCACATTAGAGGACAATACTTCTTTCCATGGGCTATTTCAAGTCTGTGCCTGTCAATGGGAGTAGGAATTGAGGAAGAACCCATGCAAGAAGTCCACGGCCTCATCAATATCAAAATCCTGAGGTTGCTCCTCAAAGACTCCCCACATTGCCTAGAGTTACCTTTAAAGAGGCTCACAATCGATCTTAATGCACCGCAAGAACCCAGGCCAAAGAAATAGTGCATAAATGATAAGGGAAAAGAAAAGGTCAAGGAATTACCATCGCAAGAAACAGAACCTTTGGACCCTTTACCCTTAGTAATCCGCCCTCCAAGCCCTTCGAGCCCACCCGCACAACCTTCTTCTCCNACAGAACCTTTGGACCCTTTACCCTTAGTAATCCGCCCTCCAAGCCCTTCGAGCCCACCCGCACAACCTTCTTCTCCACTCCATGAGCACTTCACCAACCTTCTCCTTACTCCAAATTCTCCAACCGCATACCCATCAATCTACTCACCTGTAGCATCATCATCGCAACATTCCATTCCACCACCGCATATTGATGACCCACACGATTTGGGTGAAGGAACCTCTGCCCAACCCCAAAACGATGCTGGCAAGACATCGCAGGCACAACCTTCCATCCCCTCTTTGGCTACTGAGTTAGTTGAAATGCAGTCCCTCTTTTCCAACAACAACAGCTCTTTGCTCAACAACAAGACTTCTTCAACCAAAGATTTGATATGGTAATGGAGCAAATCGACGATATACAGCGCAGTGCTGTCATGTCAAGAGAGGCGTTGATCAATATTCAGCGCAATATTTATAAGGTCCATCGCCATCAAAGACAGATTGCAGAGTGCAACCATGAGTACTTTAATTTTCCCACAACATATCTTCATGGTCCCATGGTGCCTCCGCATCTCAGGCAGCAATTGAATTTTGAAGAAGCTCTTTTAGTACCACCTCAAAACCCTCATTTTTATGCGGCCATTCATTATTTTGTTATTCAATTCATTATTCTTCTAAGTTAACGAAATTTTTTGATTCTTTGTACAGGAAACAATTTTTGTATTGCGCTGATCTTTAATTATTTATACTTTGTAAATATTCAATACAATTGAGTACGTATTCTCTCCATTTCCCTGTGCCTTTTTCTTTATCATCCTTTGTCAATATTTGCGATGTTTTTGATCTTCTACTTTTGCGTTATTCATTGCGTTGCCATGATTTATAATATGTTTATACTTAGAAACATTTCCCATATTGTGTAAATTCTGACTAACACTTAGTTAATTCTTAGCTTAGCAGTACTTTACTTTTTATCTCTCAAAGTTCTGCTCAAACCTTCTTTTTGAATTTTTTTTCTTCTAAGTGTTTGTCTAGTCTATCCAAACAACGCAATGAGGACCTTGCGCATCTCTAAATTTGGGGATGGGGAAGGTTTGAGCAGATGAGATCAAGAATATGCAGTCATTAAGAAAATGCGTTCATTTCCAAATAAAATAAAATAAAAAATTCATACAAAACTCCAATGTTAGCGTAAGGGAAAACCTAAAAAATAATCCCAATCTGATAAGAGTTAGTTGTGAAAGGAACCTGCTCGTAGCTGGATGTTTGCATGACATCCATGGGAGCAAGCCAAAACGAAGGTAGGTTTCCAAGAACAACGCATTATGAAAATGAAAAAGAAAAAGAAAAAAAAATAAATGCAAGAGATAACTCCTCTAATTATCATGAGTTAAAGTTGGAAATTGGCACACAACCATAGTTGGATGTTCGCATGACACCCGTGGGAACAAGCCAAAACGAAGAGTGTAACCATGACCAACAGTCTCTAAATAAATGATGCAAAGTTTGACCACCGCATATAAACATATCAAGTTGTTTTGACAAAGAAAAGGTAAACATTCTATTTTTAAAACTAGAAAAGCATTTTTTAGCAGAAATTTGTTATGTAGAAGAATAAAGTAGGGCTTCGTTAGGAAGTAGCAAGGATAGGAGGAAATTGTGTTGTCAAGTAATGTGCCTAAGTGTAACATTCGGAGCAATGACCAAACGACCTTTTACTGGAAAAGGTTACAGAGCCAAGGAAGCCTTGGAGCTTGTACATTCTGACCTCTGTGGTCCGATGAATGTTATGGCTCAAGGTGGGTATGAATATTTCATCTCTTTCATAGATGATTATTCAAGGTACGGGCATCTCTACCTAATGCAACGTATGTCTGAAGCCCTTGACGAGTTCAAGGAGTATAAGGCTGAAATTGAAAACTTGATAGACAAAAAGATAAAAACACTAAGATCTGATCGTGGAAGAGAGTATATTAACCTCTAATTCAAGAACTATATGATAGAACATGGGATTGTGTCCCAACTCTCGGCCTCAGGTACACCTCAGTAGAATGGTGTATTAGAAAGGAGAAATAAACCTTGTTGGACATGGTTCGGTCTATGATGAGTTATGCTCATCTTCCAGACTCGTTTTGGGGTTTCGCAGTGGAGACTACATGCTATATCCTGAACAACGTTCCCTCGAAAAGTATTTCTAACACACCTTTTGAGCTATGGAGAGGCCATAAAGATAGTTTACGCCACTTCAGGATTTGGGGCTGTCCAACACATGTGCTAGTGACTAACCCAAAGAAGTTGGAACCGCGTTCGAAGGTTTTCCTTTTTGTAGGCTACCCCAAGGAAATGAGAGGTGGATACTTCTATGATTCGAGTGAGAACAAAGTGTTTGTTTCTAAAAATTCTATCTTCTTGGAAGAAGACCACATCCGGGATCATAAGCCACAAAGTAAGCTTGTTTTGTGTGAGATTTCTAATGAGACTGAGACTACTGAGGGTTCAACAAGGGTTGTTGAACAGATTAACAGATCAACAAGAGTTGTTGAGGTCAGTACATTTAGTCAACCAACTCAAGAATTGAGACTACCTCGACGTAGTGGGAGGGTTATGAACCCACCGGATCGTTACATGGGTTTAACTGAAGCCCAAAACGTCATTTCTAATGATGGGGTTGAGGATCCATTGTCTTTTAAGAAAGTAATGGAGGATGTTGACAAGGATGAATGGGTTAAGGCCATGAACCAGGAAATGGAGTCCATGTACTTCAATAACGTCTGGGAGCTTATGGATCCGCCTGATGGGGTAAGACCTATTGGGTGTAAGTGGATCTATAAGAGAAAGAGAGGTGTAGATTGAAAGATACAAACCTTTAAGGCTCGACTCATGGCAAAGGGTTATACCCAGGTTGAAGAAGTTGACTATGAGAAAACTTTCTCACCTATTGTCATACTCAAGTCTATCTAGATACTCCTATCCATAGCCACATTTTATGATTATGAGATACGTCAAATGGACATCAAGACTGCCTTTCTTAATGGTAATCTTGAGGAGACCATCTATATGACTCAACCAGAGGGGTTCATAGTTCCAGATCAAAAGCAAAAAGTTTGCAAGCTTAATAGGTCCATTTATGGGTTGAAACAAGCATCTAGATCATGGAACATTAGATTTGATACTGCGGTCAAGTCATTTGGCTTTGATCAGAATATTGATGAGCCTTGTGTTTACAAGAAAATCATCAACAACTTAGTAGCTTTCCTGGTACTATATCTGGATGATATCCTACTTATTGGAAATGATGTAGGGTATCTGACTGACTTTAAGAAATGGCTAGCTGCCCAGTTCTAAATGAAATATTTGGGTGAGGCACAATATGTTTTAAGGATCCAGATCATTCGGGATCATAAGAATAAAAGGTTAGCCTTGTCTCAGGCATCGTACATCGATTAAATGTTGTTCAGGTACAAAATGCAGGATTCCAAGAGGGGGTTTATTACCCTTCAAACATGGAATCATTTTGTCTAAGGATCAATTTCCTTAGACACCTCAAGAAGTTGAGGAGATGAGATGGATTGATTCCCTATGCTTCAGCTGTAGGAAGCTTAATGTATTCAATGTTGTGTACTAGACCCGACATTTGCTATGCAGTAAGGATTGTCAGTCAGTATCACTCCAATCTAGGATTTGATCACTGGACGATGGTCAAGACGATCCTCAAGTATCTTCGGAGAACGAGGGACTACATGCTCGTGTATGGAGATAAGGATCTGATCCTTATAGGATACACAGACTCTGACTTTCAGACCGATAGAGATTTTCACAAATCGACATCAGGGTCAGTGTTCACTCTGAATGGAGGGGTTGTAGTGTGGCGAAGCATCAAACAAGGATGCATTGTGGACTCCACTATGGAAACCGAATATGTAGCCGCTTGTGAAGCAGCTAAGAAGGTTGTTTGGCTGAGGAAATTCCTTTCAGATTTGGAAGTTGTTCCAAATATGGATTTGCCTATCACTCTTTATTGTGATAACAGCGGGGCTGTGGCAAATTCGAAGGAGCCTTGGAGTCAGCGTCAGGGCAAGCATATAGAGCAGAAATACCACTTGATCAAGGAGATTGTGCATCGTGGTGATGTGATAGTCACGAAGATCACGTCGGAGCACAACGTTGATGATCCCTTTACAAAGGCCCTCACGGCTAAAGTGTCCATGGGTCACCTGGAGAGTCTAGGTCTCGGGACATGCGGTATCTTGTCTAGGGCAAGTGGGAGATGATATTGGGGTATGCCCTAGTTTATTGTATATTGTACATGCTTTCTCTTGTATTGTACATTAGTCTCCCGAGGCATTAGGACAAGTGGGAGATTGTTAGGATTGGTGTCCTAATTTTTCCGGAATCTCATTGTTTGTAATTATACACATTGTTTATGAATAAAATAAGTGTTATTTCATTCTGACATTTTCTCATATCCGATAAACAAAGCTCCATGGTTATCTTATATAAACTTAAGCATGTATATGAGATATACAAGTGGATCATGCCTTAAGTGATAACCTAAATAGGTTTTTAGTATAAGGATTAAGGTGGGATACCTGATCCTGGTGACACTACAGATACGACTCGCTTTGTAGGGGTTTGCAAGTGTTGTAAACTACTATAGATGGTAGATCCTGACCATTCATGTGGAGACATGTGAGCGGGGTGTCCTATACAAATAATTTGTATAAGACCGAACCACGAGATGATTCGTCTCTGTATATAACACTGTTGATACTTGAGACTTACATCTCACTTAAACGACCATAGGTGACATGACCTCAATCCTTAGTGTTTTGGGAACTCCTGCCTTTGAGGGCAGTCCTTTGATTAGTATGGGTAAGAGTGGCCAGATTGCCAACTCAAGATGCCTACCTTTTTGGGGACTTGTCTGATTTGGGAGCTGGGAACTCAATTCACTCCTTCCCCGAAGTAGGGGAAGTAGATAGATTGCTCTCTTAAGAGCTGATTCCGAGGCTTGAATATAGTGGCCACAGTTTCACTTTGGAATAGAGGACTCAATCATAGTAGGATTATGAATTATGTTCATTAGAGGGACTAGTGGTACTTAAGGAGTTAGATGTAACTACAAAGGCATAACGGTTATTGGCCGAGTTGTACTTACGAGCGATCTGTGAAGGGTTATTGCACTGTTGATTAGTTAAAATGGACACATAATATATCTGTAGTAAGGAGAGTTCGGCTATCGGCTTTAGAAGTGTCTGGCAGTTAAGGGATGGTGGATCCCGTGACTAAAGAGTTTAGTTAATTATTCATGTACTGTTGGAGCTTCGAGCTAAAGGTCATAAGGTCCCCTTGGTAGCTTAATGGATTTCAAGTTAGAAATCAGTTTTTGGTGTTGATTTGAAATGTTCAAATTGACAAAGGTATTTCAATTTATATATGATATGATCGGTATGGTGTGATGAGATACATCAAGTGGAGGGTTAAAGTAAATGAGATTTAATTAAGTGTCATGGAATAGGAAAAGAGTTATGGTTTATATGTTTCATGAGATATGAAATATTAAAACTATAGGTTATAAATATATTATAGTAAGTTAGTTATCATTTATATTTATAATAATATTAATTATTGGATAATTATCTCTTTTTCTCTAATAACCATTTGAGTGGGAGGTATGGTTATAAATATATTATAATAATATTAAAAGAGCTATGGTTTATATGTATTGCGATTTTTTTCTTCTTCACAAGAGGGTGATCACAAAGTATGTGTGTGATTTTGAAGAAGCATTCTTTTGTAAAATTTCTTTCCTCTCAAAATTCTCTCCTTCTTTCCAAAATATAGCAGAGCCCATACACTCTTGCTTATTCTTATCCTTTAAGGAGAATACAGGAGGTTCTCTTGTGGTGGTGGCCTTTCGGGTTGCTGCAAATTTTTTTTGGAGATCGAAATGTTCGTGATTGAATTGAGAAAGGTTTTTTTTCATGAAGGTGTTGGGTTTTATGTCCTAAACCTCGTGGTTTGTAAATAATAAACTTATTCTATTAATTAATAAAGATGTTATTGAAGTTTGATTCAATAAAGTAGTTATTGAATATATGAATTACTCATTTTATTTTAGAAACAAATCCTATAAACTTAAGATCCATGGCTATTACATGACTACTTGAGCTTTATGTGGAGACATAAGAGTGGACCGGGTTTGAGTAAATAGCTAAAATGATCTATAATATACGAATAAGGTTGGGTACTTTATTCTGGTAATACTATCGGATGCGGCCACTTTCTAGTTGTTACAATCGCTGTAAAGTGCTACAAATGAAGTGATCCTGATTCGTTCATGTGGTGATATGAGGAGTGGGGGTGTCCAATGTATAGAGTTTGCATAAGATCGGACCTAGAAATAAGTTACTCTTACTTTATAACGTTGTTTACTGTTTAAGACTGACTATTTCAAAGCGGTGACCTAGGTAACTTAACCTTAATCCTGAGCTAACTATGAACTCCTGTTTATTCAGGATTATCCTTAGATTTGCATAGATGAGGGTTAGCTCAACAGCGCCGGCTCAATAAGCCTCCCATTTCAAGGGTAAGACTGGGTAGATAGCTAGGGACATAGGATGCAAGATGGAATTTGCTCCTACCCGCTTATAGGGTTAGTAGAGAGGTCATTCCCTTAAATGCTGACTTCGCGTCTTAATCAAGGAGCCCCATCCTCTCATTGGCTCAAGAGTGACTTAATTTGATGATTGGATCTCAAATCAACTGTTCATTAGAGGATCAGTGAAATTTAAAGAACAAAAGGCAATCTCGGGGGTAAAACAGTTATTGACCCAACCATTATTACAAACAATCTGTGAAGGGTTAACTTACTAATCATGGTTATATCGAGTGGGTATAATATATCTACAATGCAGGGAGTGCAACTCTTGGACTTTAGTAGAGTGACCCAGTAGTTAATAAATAGGGATTAATTTGGTTTAAAGAGTTTAGCCAATTAATCTCGGATCGTTGGAGCCCATGGTCTGTAGGTTCATTAGGTCCCCCTACTAGCTCACAAATGGAATAAACCTTAGAGTAGCGTGATGAGTTAATTTGAAACGTTTGAATTCAAATTAAGGGAATTAGTAAGTATATGTGATATAATTATTCGTTTAGTTATTGAAAGGAGAATTGATTAATATTTAAATATGATTTAAATATTTATTTCTTGAATAGAGATTCATGATAGTGGAATTGGTGTGTAATTAATTTGATATTTGATATTAAATTAATAGAATTAACTAAATTATTTAATTAATTATTAATTTTATTTGAAAATTAATTATTGAATGAACTTTTGTAAAATAATAAGATTTCAGTTTGATTAAAAGAATTAAAACTGAATTTTGAGTTTAATTTTGAAAAATGTTTTAAAAATTAAAGAAGAAATTGAAAGTTGAAAAAAAACCACTAAAAGTCGGATTTTCCCACTTGAAGGACCTCACACATATTCCACTCAAATCCACTCCAATTTGATGAAGTAGGAGTTGTTGTTAGCTTATGCAATCTGATTGCATGGATCTTCTACTTAAAACACATAAGATTGAGTTGAGAATTATCCATGCAAATGCTGAATTTTTTGGTTTGAGAGCTTGAAGAAGGGTTCTTTAATGTTGCAGAAAAACCAACTTTCTTCTCCTAAAAAATTCCCTTGATCCAGCTTTTTTTGAGTTCCACAACTCAATCTATGGTTCCTAGAGAATAGTAGGGAAGACCTTGTGGTGGTTCACATCCAGTTGCTAAGGAGATTGGAGTTAATTTTGTGGCTTGAAGAAAGTCTTCAAGGTGTTACTGAAACTCTTTTTTCATTTGATGAACATGCTTGGTTTAATGCTAAAATTAATGAATTAAAGTGCTTAGTGATTCTGAATTCTTCCACTGCATGGTTTCTACTTCCAATAGAAGGCTTATTTGGCTTTAAGGGTAAGAAATCTAGACCCTAATCTCTCTGTTTATTCTAAAAGCGTGTGTAAATCATGATTATGCATAATTTATGTTCTTTGTTTTTAATTTTGTAAAATTGGAAATTGGGAACGACCCTCGCTTTTGAAGTGGACCTCATAGTTCCTTCAATTGATATCAAAGTCAGGTTTTTTGTCCTAATTTTAATTTTTCAGAATTAAAAGTTTATGGTGGGTTACATTCTGTAATTGTTGTTCATGTGGATGAATGGTGAATGGTTTGCAATTATAGATGTTTTCGGGATTGGGCTTTAGATCTACTACTTTAATTTTATTATTTGGTTTGTAAGGGCCCATTGTTTTTGGGTATTATTTAAGCAATTAAGTCTGTAATTTATTGTTCTAAGTCGTTCGTGCTGATTTTGACGAGTATCTGGAGAAAATGAGGCCCAAATCGAAGCAAAAATGAAGGAATTTTCGACTGTATAGTAGCGACTGTACAACAACGTTGCAACACTATGCCCTTGCGTTGCAACGTTGTGAAGAGGCGGACAAATTTTTTTCCATAACAGTTCAACGCTAGGTCACATCGTTGCAATGCTCTAAGACGGAAACTTCACAAGATTCACGAACAGTTCGAGTTTTGGGCAGTCCAGTTCGTACAGTTCGTACAGTTCAAGGTCTGGTTCACCTGTTTTGAACTGGTTAAGCTATTATTTGATGTAATAGTTATTTTTTCTACTAATTAAATTAATATAAAAGTTATATTAATTTAATTAATGACTTATGAGTCCAATCCCGGTCCATAAATTGTTCTTTAAATTATGCCTTTGATGTATGGTTTAATTTTATTTAATATATGTCTTAATGTATGGAATATAGTAAAACACCACCATAGATTTGCATTAATCATGCATCATGAATATTAATAAATGTAACATGCTCATGCATCATATAATATAAGTGTTATAGTATATGTTTACATGCATAATAACATTGTCATGCATCATTATTATAAGAGTTATAATATATAATTGGATGTGAAAGAATGGTGAAGTTCCATTGTGGAAGCGAGATTGTCCCAATTTTCAATTTTCACATAACATAAAAAATCACAGAACAAGATTATGCAAAATTTCAGAAACATTACAATATGCAATTGAAGAAGAAATTTAGGGTTAGAAGTAACATACCTTTGAAGAACTCACAACCTTCATAAAATTTCCTATCCAATAATGATCAACCATGAATAATGGAAATCACAAACAATTACAACCATGAATGGTAAAACCAAGGGATACACCACAAGAATTACTTATATATTCTACGTAGGGTCTGAGAATCACAGGAGGTGTGGACTTTGTGATTTTAGAATATGGAGATAGATTGAGAGGAGAAGAGAGAGTATCTGGGATTTTCTTGAGACCTCAAACATAGAGAGTGCCTCTATCACAAATCTTTTGTGAAAAAGATTATCACTAATCCAAGTACCCTACTCACTACGTGAGATTAAGAGAGGATTAAGGGGAGGGAAGTTATTTCCCTCCCTTTATTTTTAAAATTAAAATTAAAATTAATAATTTAAATTTAAATAAATATATTTTATATAATAAGAATTAACTTATTATATATATATATATATATATATAACTATATGTTATATCATATATAACTCATTACCTATAGTTAAATATTGAATCAAATACAATATAATCTATAGTTTCAATTCTCTCATTAATGCATGGTATTTAATATAAATCTCATCTATATTAAATTTAGTTATATGAATCAAATTCACATAATTAGTATTTGAATCATATTCAAATATTTATTTCCTCTCAAATAAACTTTATTTAATGTATCAAATACATTATATTAATTATATCACATATAATTAATTCTCTCAATTAATTTGAACAATTCAAATTAATCTGAAATTGATTATAAAAAATCCCTATTGAGCTACAGAGGGAACCTTATGGACCTGTAGATTGAAGCTCCATTGGTACTTGAATAATTAATTAAACTCCTTTAATTAAATTATTCAACATCCATTAATTTTCGGTCACTCCACTAAAGACCGACAGTTGCACTTTTCGCACTTCAAATATATTTCTGTGTCCATTGGATTTAATCAGTCAATAATGCGATGACCCTTCACAAATTGCTCATAAGTACAACTTGGCCAAAATTATCGTTTTTCTCCTATAGTTACATCTAACTCTTTAAGTACCACTGATCCCTCTATTGAATAATAAGTCATAGTCTGACTATGACCGAACCTCTCTCAGGCCAAGAGAGGGTGTGACGTCACATTATTCAAGCCCCAAAATCAGCCCTGAAGGGAGTAATTTATCTACTTACCCTGACATTAGGAAATGAGTGAATTCCGTCTTGGGGAGCTATGGCGAATCCTCAAAATGGTAGGCTTATTGAGTCGACGATATGGTGATTCTCATTCATACAAATCAAAGAACCGCATTCGTAGGCAGGAGTTCATAACTCACTAAGGATTTAGATCATGTCACGTATGGTCATTTTGGTGAAATGTAAGTCTCTCTTATGAATGGTGTTATTGTTGGGTTTTATGTCCTAAAACTCGCAGTTTGTAAAATGATAAACATTTTCTATTATCAATATACTTGTTATTGATCTCATAAATTGTATGAAAGTCTAAATCCAATAAACTAAGACTCATAACTATTGTATGAGTACTTGAACTTTATGTGGAGATATAAGAGTGGATCGGGTTCAAATAAATAATTAAAATGATCTATGGTACATGAATGAGGTTGGGTACCTTATTCTGGTAACACCATTGGATACGGCCTACTTTGTAGTTGTTACAAAGAGTTGTAAAGTGCTACATACGATGTGATCCTAATTCGTACATGTTATGACATGAGGAGTGGGGGCGTCCTATGCAATGAGTTTGCATAAGATCAGGACCAAGAAATAAGTCACTCTTACTTTATAACATTCTTTACTATTTAAGGCTGACTATTTCACCTATTTGACCTAGGTAACTCAATCTTAATCCCGAGCTAACTATGAACTCCTGTTTATTTGGGATTGTCTTTAGATTTGCATAGTTGAAGGTTGGCTCAATAGCGCCAGCTCGATAAGACTCTCATTTCAGGGGTAAGACAAGATAGATAGCTGGGGACATAGGGTCCAAGACAGAGTTCACGCCTACCCGATTTAGGGGTAGAGGAAAGGTTGTTCTTTCAAATACTGAATCCAAGTCTTGAATAAGGGGCCCACTGGGCTGAGAGAGTTTGGTTTGGTGATTGGATCACAAGTCAGTTGTTCATTAGAGGATCGGTACGGACTTGAGGAATAAGACATAATCACGAGGGTAAAACAAATATTTGACCCAGCCGTTATTACGAACAACTTGTGAAGGGTCGACTTGTTGATTATGGTTAAATCATGTGGACATAATATATCTATAGTGAGGGGAGTACAACTATGGGCTTTAGTGGAGTGACCCATTAGTTAATGAATGGGGATTAATTTAGTCTAATGAGTTTAGCCGATTAATCTCGAATCGTTGGAGCCCATGATCTGTAGGTCCGCGAGGTCCCCCTACTAGCTCATAAAGGACTAGCTCTAGAATAGCGTGATAAGTTAATTTGAAACGTTCAAATTAGAATTAAGGGAATTAGTAATTATATGAGATATAATTACATGTTTAATTTTAGAATTAAATGGAATAGGAGAATTTATATATTTAAATATGATTTAAATATATAAAGATGGATATGTGTTAAAATTAATTTAATATTTGATATTAAATTAATTAAGTTTTATTTAATAATTAATTTATGAAATTAATTAATTTTTCATTTTGAAAATCAAATAGATTTTTTAAATCAAAATTTGATTTTTAGATAAAATTGAAAAAGGAAAAGAAAACAAAAACACAAAATGGAAAAATAGTTTTTTCCATTATCCATCACTTAACTAGCTCACACATATAACAATATATTTGTCTTGTCTTCTCCAAGCATGAGTTGCAACTCATGCAGCTCTTCTATTTGCATGTTGATCTGCATTATAATGAAGAGATTGGGGTGAAAATCGAGCGTGCAATCTACAGAATTTTAAGAGAAACTTCAGTTTGAAGAAAGGTTCTTCAACAAAGGTTGCTGCAGTGAGCTTTTCTCCTTCATCCCTTGATTCAAGCTTATTTTGAGTCCCACAACTCAATCTAGAGTACCAAGAGAATAGTGGAGAAGATCTTGAGGTGGTCTACAACAAGATTTGGAGAAGATTGCAGCTGGAGAAGGAGCTTTGAAGAAGTTCTACAAGAGGTATGTCTTGAAACCCATTTTTCTGCAAAAGCATGCTTTATATTATGCCAAAATTAGTGAATTTGAGTGCTTAGATGATCCTTGTACTTCCGCTGCAATTGATAAAATCCTACAATTGATATCAGAGCATCAAATAAGCATTCAATTCGGTTTAATTTTGGTTTGGTGGGTGTTTTATATGAGAAATATGAAACTGGTGCACTGATATGGTTTTTTGAGTTTTGGCTGTTTAATTCTCTTTAATTTCTCATTTAAATTTGTAATTGGCTCTTGCTTGATGAGCTTTAATGTGTTCCCAAGAGTCTGTAATTTATTTGGAGTCATTAGAGTTGAAATTAAGCTGTAAATCGAAGAAACATGCGAAGGGGCCAAGTTGCAGTTCCAGAAAATCAACCTATATTCTTGTCTTTGCTGAGGTTCTAGTTGCTAAACGATCGTCTAGCTCCAGACGCTACATGATGTGAAGAAAAGCTAGAAGATCGTATAGCAATGGGTGCTGGTCGTTGTGATGTTGAACGCTAGACGATCGTGTACCTGTGGTAGTTAAACGATACATTCAATTTGCTATACGATAGCATTAAGCGATTGTTTAGCTTTGGCGTGGGAACTAAACGATACATTGAATTTACTATATGATCGTTTAGCAACGATGCACTCTAAGTGATGTGATGAAGTGCTACGCGATAGCGTTGAGCGATCATTTAGATGCGAAGCTAAGCGATCGTGTAGACGAAGTACTAAGTGATGCGTTGAAGTTTCTATGTGATGGAACTAAACAAATCGCTTACCTACGATGTTGAACGACGTGATGATGTTCTATACGATGGAGCTAAACGATCGTTTAGCTACATGGCGGATATTGAACGATGACATGCAGCACTAGACGATGGTGTTAAGCGATCGTTTGGTTCTATACGATAGAACTAAGCGATAGTTATGAAGAGCTATATGATAGCCCTGAGCGATCACTTACTACGATCGTTTATCTTTGATTGAGAGCTAAACGATGCATTGAATTGCTATGTGATAGCACTACGTGATCGTTTACCTCTATGCGGTAGCTGGGCAATGTGTTGAATGCTATGCAATGGCATTAAACGATCGTTTACCTTTTCACGCGCTAAACGATCAAGCATTTACTAAACGATCTAGCAAAATGCTAGATAATGGTCGTCATTGCTAAACGATGAAACTTAGCGAGATGTTGAACATTTGCAAGGGCTGTCGGTTTGACCGGTTCTCTTATGGTCTAGTCTGGTTCAGCTTCGAATGGTTCTTGGCTGGTCCGGTTCAGATAGTTCGGGTCCCGTTCAAGCTACTTGAGTTCGTTTTGGAGCGGTTCGAGCAGTCTGGGAGCTGTTCGGAAGCTGTTTTGTAAGTAAAGTAGGCTTCTGTTTGCTTGTTTTTTTTTTTTTTTTTTGCCAAACTAAAACCATATCAGTCGTGTTTAATTATTTATGCATTTTATGTATGTTATAATTAAATAAATCTTGTATGTGCATATAGTATGCCATTTAGATTTAAAAATCCCACCATAGGAAACATGTAACATGCATTGAAAGTATGTTATAATTGTTATAATATATAGTATGCATGTTAGGGTTTCTCGTATTAATATAAATTTTATGTTAAATGTTGAATGCCTCATGTATGTTATGGATGTTTAGCATGTCTAAAGTTTTATAAGTTGTTATAAAATTGGGTTAGACATTTAAAATCCATAAACAACAACTGCATGCTCACGTAGGTTGACCACCTGTTTTAATTGTTAAAACTTATAAAACCAAGGTTACAAACTCAACCGGTATATAATCCTATCTAAGGCTGGGGGTACTTAAGTCGACGGGTTACGGAACATCTCCTACTTGGGGATTATGGCCGAATTATTAAGTGTTGGTAACTGGTTTTATAAGCATACATGAGTGATGTACGGTAATAAAATGGTTTATCACCTAGACATCATAGGTTAAAATCCAATTATAAGAGTTATACTTGGATAAATCACATTGACTTAGGGTTGTTTTATTAGCCGAAAAGAACCTAAGTATAAATATACACAAAATAGAATACTTCAATGGCAGTTTAATAACTTCTATATGATAGAGTTATTAGAAAACTTTAGTGGGAGATTAATAACATATACGATACGTTATTTTTAGCTCTCACGTCTCTAAGAGTTCAGAATCCAGATTTAAGCGGTACTTCGTATCACCCTGGGAGTGACCTCCTTACAAAGAGTATTATTTAACTTAAATCTAGATTTCGGTGAATAAGAGGAAGTTGTTCAAATATAAGTCTATTATACGATAAATAGATTTCAACTGCCACGTCTCCATATAGTTTACATCGTGAGATTCATATGACGCTTCATGTCACCCTGGGAGCGACCTCCCTATAGAAAGTGTTTTTGTATGAGTCAATATCAAGGTAAATAGAGGAAGTAGTTTATAGTAAGTGCGTGAAGGATATGTGTCAATATATCCTGCGGTCTCCTCCATTAGTCTGAACCGTGAGATTTCTATGTTGCGCCTACTGGTTAGCTTTAAGCGGCCCTTTGCTAGTCGTTTAGCGACGGTTATCCCCCACGGAGAATTGTAGCATAGGATTTGAAACAACACAGGCTTCAGTAAAATGAATAGGGTCTTATAGTTCCGTCTTGGATGTTGTCTTCTATTTCAGAGGCAAATTCATACCGTCCTATAGGATCTGAAAATGGCGGGTCACACTTACAAGAATTACTAAGTTGTTAGTAAAGATCTTGACCGAAAATGATAACTAAACGACTATAAGAATAAGAGTTATTCCGGAGACAATAGGAATAAATGTTATTCTGGGGATAATGTTTGGTCAAAATTGTTTGTTTTAGTGAAGGAGTATCTGACTGCCCCACGGTAGCACATATTCTGACTCACTAAAATATCATTGCAAATAAATAATGGTTATAGGTACGCTATTACTCTTTGCTAAAACTTGACTTTGGATTTAGTTACAATTTGCTAATTAGAATTTGTTTGAATTTTATCAGCATGTCGAATTCTAGAATACTCGTTTCCGATGTACATAACAGTAAAATCAAATCAATAAACAAATTACTAGCGGTTGATTATACCAAAAGAGTTTTAACAAAGGATTGTCCTCTATCTCCCATCTCATCTGAAATTATGAATTATGAGAATGTTGAACTCGAACAACAAGATAAAAATGATTTACTTGTTATCGAAGCATGTTTAGTGGAAAACGATAAAATCTGGATAATTGAATCAGGTGCCGCTAATCATGTATGTACTATCTCATAGGAAACAAGTTCCTGGAGACAGTTGACAGAAGGTGAAACAATCTTTAAGGTAGGGATCGGGGAGATTGTTTCAGCCAAAGCAGTGGGAGATATGAAGTTATTTATAGGAGATAAGTACATTTATTTGAAAAATGTAAATTATATTCCTTCTATAAAAAGGAATCTAATTTCTGTCTCTTGTTTTCTAGAATAAAATTATAAAGTTTATTTTGAAAATGGTGAAGTGTTCATCAAAATGAGAAATAAATAGATTTGCTCTGCAAAATTAGAAAATAACTTATACATGTTAAAACCAACTGAGGTCAAAGCTATTTTAAACATAGAGATGTTTAAAACTACTGGGACTCATAAGAAGAGGAAGATTTCTCCAAATGCCTATCTTTGGCACTTAAAACTGGGTCACATAAATCGCAACATGATTGAGAGATTGGCTAAAAACGGTCATCTAAATAAGTTGGAAGACAGTTCATTACCACCATGTGAGTCTTGTCTTGAGGGTAAAATGACAAAAATATCTTTTTCTGGAAAAGGTCTTAGAGCCAAAGAAACCTTAGAGCTGATTCACTCAAACCTTTGTGGGCCTCTAAATGTTAGAGCGAGAGGAGAGTTTGAATATTTCATCAGTTTTATAGATGATTATTCAAGGTATGGGCATATTTACCTAATGCACCAAAAGTCTCAAACTTTTGAAAAGTTCAAAGAGTATAAGGCTAAGGTTCAGAACCAATTAAGTAAAAATATTAAAACACTTGGATCGGATCGAGGTGGTGAGTATATGGACATAAAATTCTAGAACTATTTGATAGAACATGGAATTTAGTCTCAACTCACAGCCCCTGGCACACCCTAGTAGAACGGTGTGGCAGAGAGGAGAAACAGAACCTTGTTGTACATGGTTCGTTCCATGATGAGTTACGCTTAGTTATCAAATTCTTTTTGGGGACACGTAGTTGAGGTTGCGGTGTATATTTTGAACATAGTTTCCTCGAAAAGCATTTCCTAAACGCCTTACAAGCTCTGGATGGGACATAAAGGAAATTTACGTCACTTCAGGATTTGGGGTTGTCCAGCACATGTGTTGGTGTAGAATCCTAAAAAGCTGGAACACCGTTCAAAAGTATGCCTATTTGTAGGCTACCCAAAAGAAACAAAATGTGGTTTCTTTTATGATTCTCAAGAAGATAAAGTATTTGTATCGACAAATGCAACCTTCCTAGAGGAAGATTATATAAAGAACCATCAACCTCGCACTAAGCTAGTAGTAGAAGAAATGTCCAGAGAAACGACAAATGTATCAACAAGAGTTGTTGATTGAGTAGGTCCTTCAACAAGAGTTGTTGATAGAGCAGGTCCGTCAACAAGAGTTGTTGATGAAACTAATACTTCACATCCTTCTCAAGAGTTGAGAATGTCTCGTCGTAGTGGGAGGGTTGTGCAACAGCCTGACCAGTACATGGGTTTAACTGAAACTCAAGTCATTATACCAGATGATGGTTTAGAGGATCCATTGTCTTTTAATCAAGTAATGAACGATGTGGACAAAAACCAATGGATTAAAGCCATGGACCTTGAAATGGAATCAATGAATTTCAATTCTATCTGGGATCTTGTAGATCAATCGGAAGGGGTAAAACCCATCGGTTGCAAGTGAATCTACAAGAGAAAACGAGACTAAGCTGGTAAGGTACAGACCTACAAAGTTAGACTAGTGGAAAAAGGGTTTACTCAAAGAGAGGGGTTAGATTTTGAAGAAACCTTCTCTCCAGTTGCCATGATAAAATCTATTAGAATACTTTTGTCCATAGCCACATTTTATGATTATGAAATATGGAAAATGGATGTCAAGACAACTTTTCTGAATGGTTATCTTGAAGAGAGTATCTATATGTCTCAATCAGAAGGGTTTATATAGTAGAGTCAAGAGCAAAAAGTTTGCAAGCTTAATCGATCCATTTATGGGTTAAAACAAGCTTCTAGATCCTGGAATATGAGATTTGACGCTGTGATCAAATCTTATGGCTTTGAACAAAATGTTTGACGAACCCTGTGTCAACAAGAAAATCGTCAACAAAACTGTCGTTTTTCTAGTGTTGTATGTTGATGATATTCTACTCATTGGGAATGAGGTAGAATATCTAGCTGATGTTAAGAGATGGCTGGCTTCACAATCCCAAATGAAAGATTTGGGAGAAGCACAGTATGTTCTTGGAATCCAAATAGTTTGGAGTCGCAAGAATAGAACATTAGCATTATCTCAAGCATCTTATATAGACAAGATGTTGTCTAGGTATAAAATGCAAAATTCCAAGAAAGGATATTTACCTTTCAGGCATGGAATTCACTTGTCTAAGGAGTAGAGTCCTAAGACACCTCAAGAGGTTGAGAAGATGAATCAAATTCCATATGCATCTGCAGTTGGGAGTTTGATGTATGCAATGTTGTCTACTCGTCCCGACATATGCTATGCCGTAGGAATTGTCAGCAGATTTCAGTCCAATCCTGTTCATGACCATTGAACTGCTGTTAAAAACATTCCCAAGTATCTTCGGAGAACGAGAGATTATATGCTCGTGTATGGTCCTAAGGAACTAATCCTTATTGGATACACCGATTCTAACTTTCAGACTGATATTGATTCGAGGAAATCAACTTCGGGGTCAGTATTCACTCTTAACGGAGGAGCAGTTGTGTGGAGGAGCATCAAACAGAGTTGTACAGTGAACTCCATAATGGAAGATGAATATGTAGCTGCAAGCGAAACAGCAAAAGAAGCAGTATGGCTCAGAAAGTTCCTGACAGATCTAGAAGTAGTTCCTAACATGCACCTGCCTATCACTCTCTATTGTGACAACAGTGGAATAGTTGCAAATTCAAAGGAACCATGAAGCCATAAAAGGGGAAAACATATCGAACGGTAGTACCAACTCATCAGGGAGATTGTACACAGAGGAGACGTCATTATCACTCGGACTTCTTCCCAAGACAACTTAGCTGATCCATTTACGAAGGCCTTCTCAGCTAAAGTGTTCGAGGGTCACCTAGTAGGACTAGGTCTACGAGTTTTCTATCACTAGGACAAGTGGGAGAATTTATGGGTATTGTAATGCCCTAATTTATTATATTCGTGCATTTTATTCTCTACATGTAAACTCAACATTGTATATATTTGTATATATTGATCCACTAAAGTTTTAGTCCAAGTGAGAGTATTGTTGGGTTTTATGTCCTAAAACTCGCAGTTTGTAAAATAATAAACATTTTCTATTATCAGTATACTTGTTATTAATCTCATAAATTGTATGAAAGTCTAAATCCAATAAACTAAGACCCATGACTATTGTATGAGTACTTGAACTTTATGTGGAGACATAAGATTGGACCAGGTTTCAGTAAATAGTCAAAATGATCTATGGTATATGAATGAGGTTGGGTACCTTATTCTGGTAACACCATTGGATGCGGCCTACTCTGTAGTTGTTACAAAGAGTTGTAAAGTGCTACATACGATGTGATCCTAATTCGTACATGTTATGACATGAGGAGTGGAGGCGTCCTATGCAATGAGTTTGCATAAGATCAGGACCAAAAAATAAGTCACTCTTACTTTATAATGCTGTTTACTATTTAAGACTAACTATTTCACCTAGATAACATTGGTAACTCGATCTTAATCTTGAGCTAACTATGAACTCCTGTTTATTCGGGATTGCTCTTAGATTTGCATAGTTGAGAGTTGGCTCAACAGTGTCGGCTCAATAAGACTCCCATTTCAAGGGTGAGACCAGATAGATAGCTGGGGACATAGGGTACAAGATGAAGTTAACGCCTACCCGATTTAGGAGTAGGAGAAAGGTTATTCTCTTAAGTACTGAATCCAGGTCTTGAACAAGGGGCCCCACCCTCTCATTAGGCTGAGAGAGTTTGGTTTGGTGATTGGATCACAAACCAGTTGTTCATTAGAGGATCAGTAGAGACTTGAGAAATAAGACGTAATCACGGGGGTAAACCAGATATTTGACCCAGCTGTTATTACGAACAACCTGTGAAGGGACGACTTACTGATTATGGTTAAATCATGTGGACATAATATATCTACAGTGAGGGGAGTGCAACTAACGAATGGGGATTAATTCGGTCTAATGAGTTTAGCTGATTAATCTCGGATCGTTGGAGCCCATGATCTGTAGGTCCGCGAGGTCCCCCTACTGCTCGTAATGGACTAGCTCTAGAATAGTGTGATAAGTTAATTTGAAACGTTCAAATTAGAATTAAGGGAATTAGTAATTATATGAGATATAATCACATGTTTAATTTTAGAATTAAACAGAATAGGAGAATTTATATATTTAAATATGATTTAAATATATAAAGATGGACGTGTTAAAATTAATTTAATATGTGATATTAAATTAATTAAGTTTTATTTAATAATTAATTTATGAAATTAATTAATTTTTCATTTTTAAAATCAAATAGATTTTTTAAATTAAAATTTGATTTTTAGATAAAATTGAAAAAGGAAAAGAAAACAAAAACACAAAATGGAAAAATGGTTTTTTTCCATTATCCATCACTTAACTAGCTCACACATATAGCAATATATTTGGTTTGTCTTCTCCAAGCATGAGCTGCAACTCATGCAACTCTTCTCTTTGCATGTTGATATCATTATAATGAAGAGATTGAAGTGAAAATCGGGCATGCAATCTACAACATTTTGAGAGAAAATTCGGTATTAAGAAAGGTTCTTCAACAAAGGTTGTTGTAGTGAGCTTTTCTCCTTCATCCCTTGATTCAAGCTTGTTTTGAGTCCCACAACTCAATCTAGAGCACCAAGAGAATAGTGGAGAAGATCTTGAGGTGGTCTACAACAAGCTTTGGAGAAGATTGCAGATGGAGAAGGAGCTTTGAAGAAGTTCTACAAGATGTATGTCTTGAAACCCATTTTTCTGCAGAAGCATGCTTTATATTATGCCAAAATTAGTGAATTTGAGTGCTTAGATGATTCTTGTGCTTCCGCTACAATTGATACAATCCTACAGTTATATAATGAGACTAGTCATTTTGTGGTCTGGTCTAATACAAACTCGTTTATATAAGAACACCCTCGCTCACATGTCTCTACATGAATGATCATGATGAGACCATTTGTAGCACTTTACAACAATACTAACATCTACAAAGTGGGTCGTATTCGTAGTGTCACCAGGATAAAGTATCCAGCCTTATCCATCTACTACAGACCATTTAGGTTATCACTTAAACATGATCCACCTATATATCTCTACATACATGTTTAAGCTATAGATGATAACCTTGGATGTTAGTTTATTGGTTTTGTGGGTTAATACTACTAAATGATAAATAAAATATCTTAAATTTTATTACATAATTAAACTGTTTGTACATTACAATTACAAACTACAGAACACACGAGATTTAGGACATCAACCCCAACATTCTTCCATTTGTCCTAAAGCTAGTAGGGTGTACATCATAAAAGTCAGACAAGTACACAAAATAGTAAACTAGGGCATAATACGTGCCTAGTACAAAATATCCCACTTTCCTTAGACTAAATATGGTCCATACTCTATAGATGACCCTCAAACACCTTAGCCGTGAGGGCCTTTGTAAATGGATCAACAAAGTTTTGATTCGAAGCTATCTGCATGACGAATCAGTCCCCTCGATGCAGAATCTCTATGATGAGATGATACTTTCGCTCTATGTGCTTCCCTCTCTTGTGACTCCTAGGCTCTCAGGAATTTGCCACAACACCACTATTATCACAATAAAGGGTAATAGGCTTAGACATGTCTGGAATTACTTCTAGATCTATTAGGAATTTCTTGAGCCACACAACTTCCTTAGCAGCTTCACAAGCCCCTACATACTCAGCCTCCATAGTGGAGTCAGCAATGCAACCCTATTTGGTGCTCCTTTAAACTATTGCCCCTCCATTAAGAGTGAATAATGATCTTGATGTGGATTTTCTAGAATCCTTATCAGTCTGAAAATCAGAGTCCGTGTGTTTTGTAAGAATCTAGGGAGGGCAGTTGCAGGGTCGGATCCCCATGGGTCTCCGACTCGATCTGGGCGGGGAATCCCCAGTTTGACCAGAGACGGGGGTCAAATCAGGTCCCCGATCAGGGATGGGGAGAGAACCCCGCCCTATCCCCGACCCCGAACCCGATCCCTGTCCCCGCCCCAATTTTTTCTAATTGCTAATATATATATATATATTTAATAATAATAAAATTATATATTACTAAAATGTAGCTCAGCCATGTTTTAGTTTTTTTTTTTTAATTTTAAAAATCTAATATAATAAATTTAATTTTTATTAATTTATAATAAAAAAAAACATGTAATGTTTAATTTAAAATAATATAATGTAACAATAATACTAATTTCCTATACAGAATTTACAATTTCAATATAAATATTAAATTTAGTTAATTTTAAATAATAAAAATAATAAAAAAAAAAGTGAGATTTTTCCCCGCAGGGACTTGAATCGACCCTGACCCCGACTTCTCAAAATAGAGAGGGGGTGGAGGGGGAAGGGGCACGGGGCACGGGCACGGGGCACGGATTAAAAATCGCCACGGGGATGGGGAGTGGGAGTGCATATCACACCCCATCCCATATTACACTTTTAACCTAGAAAAGAATGCAACGACAATGGTTACCAACCTTCTTGTTGGTACTTACTGCCTACTAACCTGCTTAACCTAATCTAGAAACCCTGAACTGTATTCATACTTATAACTATGATGGACAATTTAACCAGAATTTTACTAACACACAACAACCAAGTTTCATAAAATTATTCATATTTACAACTTATGTACATTGTACATTTGATGAGCCCAAAATGCTTAACTAGTGCCTATATGACATGACACATGTGTACTATTATTTACAAGACCGACACCTTGATTTCTTTTTAACTTGAGTTCTTGAATTGCAGTGCAGCAGCAGAGTTGTCTTCTAGGGAATGGCTGCTACCTGGGGAAGAAAACATTTAAAACTGAGTGAGCTACTAGCCCAGTGAGTGACTTATAACATAACATAAATCTCATGCACAAATTGGAAGCTAATAACTGAACGGAGTACTAGACAAGCACATCATGTCTGTATAACTTAAACTTATCCTCTCTGAAGGCATAGCCTTGACATCTAGAAGGCATAGCTATTCTGATCCTCAGTTAGGAGAGAACCTTTTTGTTCATCTCCATTCGTTAACCTAGCTTTCATACAATCTTCTAACATATCATATCTAAGCATGTCATTAGCTGTGAGAGAGAGACCCTTTTTCTCAACTCTAAATCATAATCTAGACTAAGGTGTGTACCCTTTTGCCATCACCCTTTTAACTAATCTACATTTGAGGGAGAGACCCTTTTGCTTAGCCATTTGCACTATTCTTCTTTTTAGGGTGAGCCCCTTTTGCTCACCCTTTATCCTAGCCTTGTCTAAGGGAGAATCCCTTTTGCTCAACCCTTTATCCTAACCTTTGAACTTTTCCTATGTGCACATAGAGCTATACTGGATCCTATCGTAAAGGATCACCACTAAAACATGCATAAAACATTCATAAGCATTTAAAGTCACTCACAGGTTTCTCTTGGTCACTTTCTTAAGAATTTCCTCAATCAGCTTCTAGCCTTGTTTCCTTGAAATTCTCCTCTTTCCAAAGGAAACCCAAATTAGTCTATAACTCTTTCAATAATTCAAATTATTATCTAAATAACCTTAAAAATTGGAACCAGCTTACCCCCTTTAAAATAACCAAAATAGGCTTAACTCTTCAAAACAACCACTTTTGAGGTTATTTTGGCAAGCTGATGGGCATTATGCTATAGGTGGGCAGGAACGCATGCAGATGGCAAAAGACCTCGCACAGAGCAGCACTGGGCATCTAGGCGTGCACTTGGTTAATCGCGTGCAAGGCTGGACGGTGAGAGGCGTACAGACGTGCACTGGGATGCATCCCTGCCCGCTGTCGTGCGTCCATCCGAATGCACGACTAGCGAGGGCGTGCATTAGTGCTCTTAGCGAGGACGCGCGACAGTGCTGGGCGACAGGCCTATACAATCAACTGTGTCGCCTGACTTTCAACGCAAGTTCCTCTTTCTTCAGATCTCTAATTACAACGGCAACCCGGGGCCTTTCACTACACTCTTTTTTAGTACTTTCAACTAGTTTCACTCAAATGGCACGATTGGATTGTGAGAGTTGATCGCCCCAACATGCCCTATTTATAGGCACCCAAAACTCCTCCCAGCTTGACACCTCCAGCTTGGTTGTGAAGGAACTCTAATTATAGAAGATTTTTGAGCAGAAGTGGATCGTTCTAAACTCCATTGTGAAAGAACTCAAACAATTACAATCATACAGAAATGATCATGCATTAATCAATAAATTACAACATGCTTTGAGACAAATAAATTACAACATGTATTTCCCTCGATCAAACTCGAACGCAACGATCAAGAACTCAAACTCGATCTCCCTCAAACACCAGCAACGAGTATAACTCAATCCTTGAACAGATGGACACTACCACAATATTACCTTGGTATTCTCGATGTGAGAATCCAAAAGTTGTGGGCTCTGGCTGATTTTGGATAGAGGGATGGATTGGAGTAGACGATTGAGTATGAGATCACACAATCGTGTAGTAGATGAAGTCTATCACATAGACTCGACGCTCGATCGTTTAGTAAATAAGTACTATCGTATAGTAAACTCGATCCTATCGTTTAGACACTCGATAGTGAATCTGATCAGTCATGTTGTCGTTCACTGAGATTTTTTAAATCAAATTTCTTTTTATCTCAATTTTCCATAAACCCGTGTATAACCACCCACTAAGGTCGGTTATTGAGAAAAAGAAATATCAATTGTCATATAATTAATAAATTATAAATAAATACAATAACTAACTTATCATATTATATTTATAACCAATAGTTTTAATATTGCATATATGCAACATATAAACCATAGTTCTTTTCTATTTTATGGCATTTAATATAAACCATATTTATATTAACTCTTCCAATCAAACAATAATGTATCAAATACATCATATAATTGAATTAATTTAATTATATCATATGTAATCAAATTCCCTCTTGTTAATTTGAACATTTCAATCTAACCTAAAAACTGATTCTCAACTTGAATCTATTGAGCTACCAAGGGGACATTATGAACCTGTAGCTTGAAGCTCCAACAGTACGTGAATAACTGACTAAACTCTTTAATCATGATATCCACCATTCGTTAACTACTGGGTACTCTACTAAAGATCCACAGTTGCACTCTTCGCACTACAAATATATTTATGTGTCCATTGGATATAACCAATCAACAGTGCAATGACCCTTCACAAATTGCTCGTAAATACAACTAGGCCAAATTACCTTTTTGCCCCTGTAGTTACATCTAACTTTTTAAGTATCACTAATTCCTCTAATGAACAATAAGTTATAATCCTATTGAGTCTTTTCTTACCAAGAGAGGGTGTGACCACTATGTTCAAGACCCGAAATTAGCCTTTAAGGGAGCAATTTATCTACTTACCTCTGCATCGAGGAAGGGGTAAATTCCGTCTTGTGAAGCTGAGTTCCCAACTCTCCAATCAGATGAATCCCCAAAATGGTAGGCTTGTTGAGTTAGCAATCTAGCCACTCTCACCATAGAAATCAAATGATTGCCTTCATAAGTAGAAGTTCACAACTCACTTAGAATTCAGGTCATGTCACCTATGGTCATCATGGTGAAATGTAAGTTTCTATTATCAACAGTGTTATATAAAGAGACTAATCATTTCGTGGTCTGGTCTTATACAAATTCTTTGTATAGGATACCCCAACTTGCATATCTTTACATTAATGATTAGGATCAGATCATTGGTAGCACTTTACAACATTTGTAACATCTACAACGCAGGTCGTATCCGTAGTGTCATCAGGATAAGGTACCCAACCTTATCCGTCTACTACAGACTATTTAGGTTATTATTTAAACAAGATCCATCTGTATGTCTCTACGTGTTTAAATTTACATAAAATAACCTCGGATCTTAGTTTATTGGATTGAGTAAATGCTTATAAAATAACACTTATTTTATTAATAACAATATGTTTATACAGAGTTTACAAACTACGAGATTACAAGGAGATTTAGGACACCATTCCCAACAGGTTGCATGGTAATGTGCCCTCTTCTCATGCTGCCAACGCCAACCCCTTGCCACATTAGCCCTGAATAAGTGTCTTCCTCTCCCTTAGCCAATACATATGCTTCACCTTGCATGTCCCCTCATGCGTCCACCTCACCTTGCATGAAATCCAAGATATCCCTTAGTAAGCCATATGTCCAAATGAGTTAGCAACTTAGCCTTGCTCTCCAAGTTTTTCTTATCATCGCATATCCCCCTTTATGGTCGCATGCTTGCTTGATCGCATGGCTTGGCCATCACATCACCTCCTATACGCCCACACTAACCTTAATACCATCACACACCCTTACTTAGCCTCACATTCTTCCTCTCGCACGACTTACCCTTGGTGTATGCGTCCACTTGTACCAAGACCAAAGCATCCTTCCATCGCATGCCACTCATATCACAAACTCCATGCCTAACCAACCTTGTCCTATGCACCCGTGAAGCCCATTTTAACATCAAATGGACTAGCCAACGCATAGCCTTATCGCATGGCCTCCTCTTGCGGCCAACTAACCTAAAATAGCTTTGGCGCATGGCTTTTCTCTCAACATCAATGCATATCAAGGCTACTCAACACATATCAAAGCTACCCAATGCATGACTATGGCTCTTCAATGCATATCGCATGCCTCACCACATGCCCAGTGCCTTGCACGCAACCGAGTGCTTCCTTGCTCGTGTCTGGCCCTTAGTCGATGCATGATGACCTTTACTCGATGCACGGTGACCTTTACTCGATGCACGATGACATTTACTCGATGAACGATGGCCTTTCCTCGATGCACGATCCTTTCCTCAATCATGCATGGCCTTTACTCGATGTTTACCTAATGCTTACTTGATGCTTGCCTAGTGCTTACTCGATGCTTACCTAATGCTTACTCGATACTTGCCTAGTGCTTACTTGATGCTTACCTAGTGTTTACTTGATGCTTGGCTACCCTTTTCATGACCAACACTTAACCAAATTTTATCACTTAAAACTTCACTTAACCCAAACTTGAATTTTAGCCTTTAAGATCAAATTACTAATTCTTAAGGCTTTCTCCTCCTCATCATTCCCCTTCAAGCTTCTTACCAACCAAGTTTTAACCCAAATACATTAAATGGAATTTAGGGTTTCACAGTACCGTAGGAAAATAGGGATCGGGATTTACAATGCATCCTCGCCCTGCCCTGAACCTGTTGCCATCCCTATAAGGATCAGATCCTTAAAACCATACATGAGCATGTAGTCCCTCATTCTCTGTAGATACTTGAAGATGTTCTTAATGACAGTCTAGTGATCAAATCCTAGATTAGACTGACATCTACTGACTATCCCCACTGCATAGTAGATGTCGTGTTTGGTACATAACATTGTATACATCAGGCTACCAACAGCCGATGTATCGGGGATCCATCTCATTTCCTCAACTTTTTGAGGTGTCTTAGGACACTGTTCCTTAGACAAAATAACTCTATGCCTGAAAGGGAGTAAACATCTCATGGAGTTCTGCATCGAAAACTTGACAAGCATCTTATCAACTAACGATGCCTGGGATAGGGCCAACGATTTGTTATTTCGATCTCTAAATATCTGAATACCCAGAACAAACTGCGTCTCTCCTAAATATTTTATTTGGAATTGGGTCGATAGCCAACTTTTAATTTCAGTTTGTATACCTACATCATTCCTAATGAGTAGGATATCGTCTACATACAACATAAGATTTGATCGCAATATTGATGTTTCTCTTACATACACAAGGCTCATCAACATTTTGATCAAAGCCATAAGATTTGATTGCAATATCAAATCTTATATTCCAAGATCGAAAGACTTACTTCAATCCATAAATGGACGGATTAAACTTGTAAACGTTTTGCTCTGGACCTTGGGTTATGAATCCCTTAGGCTACTCTATATGATTGATTTCCCCAAGATTGCCATTCAGAAAAGCAGTCTTGACGTTCATTTCCCAGATCTCATAATCATAATATGAGGCAATGGACAGAAGGATCCAGATAGATTTCAATATGGCAACAAGTGAGAAAGTCTTCTCATAGTTGACTCATTCAACTTGGATACAACTCTTTGCCACAAATCTAGCCTTGAAGGTTTGCACCTTCTCATCAGCACCCGATTTTCTCTTGTAGGTCTACTTACAACCTATAGGTTTAACCCGATTAGGTTGATATACAAGATCCTAAATAGAACTGAAGTACATAGACTCCATTTCGAGATCCATAGCTTTGATCCATTCATCTTTGTCAATATCCTTCATTGCCTTCTTGTAAGACAATGAATCCTCAACATGTCTGTCAGCTAAAATAGCTAGGGTTTCTGTTAAACTCATAGAACGAATAGTGGGTTTGCAACCCTCCCACTACATCAAGGTTCCCTCAACAATTTAGGTAGATGTGATCTACTAGATGAACCGACTTGAACAACTATTGAGGTATTGGGTTCTTCAACAACTATTGTTGAAGGTTCAGTAGTTTCATTGGAAAGTTCACTCAATACAATCTTACTGCGAGATTTATGCTCCCTTATGTGGACTTCTTCTAAAAAGGTAGTGTTTGTCGACAAAAATACCTTATTATCCTTAGGATCATAGAAGTAACCACCTCTTATTTCTTTAGGGCAACCTAAAAATAGGCACAATTTTGAAGGAGGTTACAATTTCTTAAGATTTGCCTCAAGCACATATGCTGGACAACTTCAGATCCTGACATGGTGTAAACTACCTTTACGACCATTCCATAATTTCAAAGATGTTTTAGTAACACTTTTAGACAGAACATGGTTCAAAATGTAAGTTGTAGTCTGTATTTCCTAACCCCAAAACGAGTCCGATAGGGTAGCATAACTCTCATAGACCGAACCATGTCCAACAGGGTTCGATTTGTCCTTTCTGATACACCATTCTACTGAGATGTACTAGGTGCTGAAAATTGGGATACAATTCTATGTTCTATCAAATAGTTTTGGAATTTTAGATCCATATACTCTCCACTTCGATTAGATCGAAATGTTTTAATGGTTTTATTTAATGCATTTCCACCTTCGGCCTTGTACTCTTTGAACTTTTCAATGATTTCAGACTTATGTTGCATTAAATAAACATACCCAGAATAATCATCAGTAAAATGATGAAATATTCAAACCCTCCTCTTGTCTTAACATTCATCAGACCACAGAGGTCTGAATGTACAAGTTCTAAAGGTTCTTTGGCCCTGTGACCTTTTCCAGTAAAAGATCTTTTAGTCATTTTGCCTTCAACGCTTAACTCATACAAAGGTAAAGAATTTTCTTCTAACTCGCTTAGAAGTCTATTCTTGACCAGTCTCCCAATCCTATTGAGATTTATGTGTCCTAATCTTAGGTGCCAAAGATGGACATTTTACTTAGGATAAATTTTAAGTCTTTTATTCTGAGTTATCGCAGTTTTAAACATTTCATTGTTCAGGACTGCTTTAGTTGCTAACAGTTTTAGTACATAAAGATTATCTTCCAGCTTAGCAGAATAAATATTGATATCATTTTTGTAATTAAATACTTTATTTACATTAAATGAAACATAATAATTTTGTTCTAGTAAACACTTTACAGAAATCAAGTTCCTCTTTAAGTTAGGAACAACAAGTACATTTTCTAATAAAATATATCTATTTTGCAAAGTAAGTCGGAGTCGTCCCACTGCCACAGTTAAGACAATGTGCTTAGTTCCAATTAGGGGTGTTCAAAAAACCCGATGACCCAAAAAACCGATCAACCCAACCCAACCGTGCGTTAGGGTTAGGTTATTCACTCATTTAGGTTGGGTTGGGTTTTAAATAAATGAATTTTATGGGTAGGTTGGTTCATATCCATCTAATATAACCCAAACCAACTCGAACCAACCCGAATTTATTATTAATTTTAAATATATATTTTTTATTACTCATAACACAATTATTTATACATATATTGATTTTAATTTTATTTAATTTCAATATTTTTTGAATAATTTATTCTTCAACAACTCTTAAAATTAGATTTTTTGCACTTTAGAAAGAAAATTTTCACTATATAAATTGAAATTGAGTTTTTAATCTTAATTCAATGTATGAAAATAATTAAATTAGATTTTTACATATTTATGTTTTTCTTATTTTTAAAACAAAATTTTAAATAAATGAGTTGATTAACCCGAACCAACCCAACCCAAATATTTCATGGTTGGGTTGGGTTGGGTTCATTTTTTAATAAGGGTTATTTGGGTTGAAAAAAATTAAAACCCAAACAATTGGGTTGGGTTTGAAAAGTCTTTCAACCCAACCCAACCCAACCCATGAACACCCTTAGTTCCAACACGCATCGTCAATTTCCCAACCTCCAGTTGCCGTCGGGATCTAATTTCTTGAAATGAAGAATAAACATGGTTAGTGGTGCCTGAATCTATTATACAGGTTGAATCATCATTATCCACCAAACAAGGCTTCAAAATAAGTAAATCATATTTACCTTGCTTGGCCTTCTTCTTTTCAGTCAAGTATTTGGGACAATTCTTCTTCCAGTGTCCCTCTTGGTTACAATGGAAACATATTCTCTTTACAACCTTGGCCTTCTTACCCTTATGGACAGTAGCTGGTTGATTAGCTTTCCTTTTTCTACATTTCTTCTTTTTCCAATTTTTGGTACAGAAAAAAGAAGGCACAAACTTAGTTCCAGAGGTCAACTTCTGTAGAACTTTTTAGAGGATGAAGCAACATTATCCTCACCCTTTTGTTCCTTGAGTTTCATCAAGGATTAGAAAGTCTGTAGCTTATTGAGCAAAGTGGTTAGGTTGTAGTCAATCCTGTTCATATTAACATTGCTACAGAACTGCAGGAAACTTTTAGGTGAAGTTTCCAAGATGAAGCTAACCTGACTGGCCTCATCGATAACAGACCCATTCATCTCTGCCACGTTGAAATGGACCATCTTATTGAGAACACGTTCTCTACCTTCTTGCACACGGGCATTGAAGATGAATTTAAAAGCATCATGCCTGAGCTGTGCGGACGGTTGTTCGAACATTCCCCATAGAGACTCCATGATTTTACGGGTAGTGAGCATGGGCTCATGCTTCTCGGCCAAGATTTTAGAAAGGCTTGCAAAGATATATGCTCGAGCCTTTTCATTTGTTTGTGTCCAATGCTCATATGCCTCCCGAACGATTCGAGGAACATTTTGAGTAGGAAGAGAAGGACAATCCTCCATAAGGACAAATCTTAGGTCATCGATGATTAATATTCTGTTGATTGTGTTTTTTCATGTTACGTAATTTTCACCGGTAAGTTTATTAGCGGCGAGAAAGTTTAGTGTTGCGGAAGTGATAATGAATTTGCTGAAACATACAATTTATTTAAATTAGTTTTCAAGCATTACCCATTTGGAAAAACCAATCAAATTTAGAAAATAATTTAATGTACTCTATATGACATCTATTTTGCAATGATGTTTCAATAAGGCAGGGTAAAAGCCACTGTAGGGTGATTAAGTACCTCTTCACTGTAATGAGACAATATCAACCAATATATAAAACAACTCCTTGTTACTGTAACTATTAGTCACTATTGTTCGGTCTAGAAAGTGTTAACTAGCTTAATATTTTCTTGTAAGTGTAACTGATAACAGGCAAAAATGCACGTTATTTCAGTACTAAGTTATTAAACAATGCAAGTTTGCATTGATAAAATATATAAGATGGCGTCCAAAAAGCATTAAGTTCATAACATTGCGGTCGTATGCGTTCATCACATGAAAACAGTTAACTTTTGTATTTTTAGGCAGAATATGTGTTGACACAATGCATAAAATGCGATCACAAAAAAGCAATGGTCGAGCGCAGCGTTACCGAGAGGCTTTACGGTGATTGATGCTCACAAATATCTGCTCAAGAAGGATTTCCACATAGAGCCGGCACAACTTGGTGCGTGCATCTGGGTGAAAAGCATAATAAATCACGATGGGACAGAAATCTGATGACGATTGATTCTGAATAAGTTGACAAGCCCTAACGAACAACTGTAGCAAGTACACTCAACTTTTAGGTGGCAAATATTCGGCGCATCAAACAGAGAATTAATGCCATCCCAACAGTGCAATCATAAGAGAGAAGAAGCCTTTCACCCTGAAGCTCTATAAATACCAAAGGCAACCTTCAATGAAGGGGTTCGTCTAGTTCGATAGTTAGATAATTTTCTCCATAGTTAAAAGTAGTCTTCTTCTTAGTTTTTCTTTTATTTAAAAGGCAGAAGCGAGAAAAGTGAGATTGTGCCAAGAGATCGTTCCGGTGAACTTGGAAGAGTGGTGGAAGCATCAAGATCAGAGAGAGGGCCAACGTCTGCGGAAGCAGGAATATCTTTTGAACATAATAGAGTTAACAGCGTAAAAGCCTTAGGAAGCAAGGGATTGCTACCAGGCTCTCTATCCTTATCTTTCATTGTCATTTGTACTTGAACTTATCTATAGAAATGGAATTTACTTCTTTATATATGTTCACTCTCTGTTTATTACACATGAGTAGCTAAATCTGTCGAACGGGTTGACAAGCACTCAGCTAGCATAACTGGGAATCTTCATTCTAGGCAATTATCTTGTATTATGTATGCGTCATTCGTCCATTAAAGATACTCGGGAAGGTAGTCTAAGGATAGAATCTAGGTTTGAAAAAGTCAGGTTAGAATCTAGGCTCAGGAGAGTCAGATTAGAATGTATAATCAAGAGATAGGAGCTTAGGAATAAGCACTATTTGCTATTAATGCATCGCATGCATTCTAGATATAGGTTATGATTGTATGCGGTCACCTTGTCTTTGTGTGCATCTTGCATCATCGCATAGGCAAAAAGTAGAGACTTAGGAATAAACTCTATGGACATTATCGTATTCATCGCATGCGTCCTATAACTAGGAGCACCGCATTTGCATTGGAAAATGATTTGCTGTCGTATGAGTGTAGCATGATCGCATAGTTTGAATGCATTCCCGAAAGCGCTAGCTAAAGACCTTCTCAACCCGTTCCTCCGCATACTCAGTGTATCTACCACATAATCAATCTTTTCTCAAACTCGTCGCATACATTTTATTACCACAAACAACAACCCAAAAACAACTCTTGATTTATTGGTTACCGCAAAGTCTTCTTAAAAATTATCACCGCATACCGTTTTCCTTAGTCCCTGAGTTCGACCCTAGACTTGCCAGGAAACTCAGTAGGATATATACTTGGATTCTGCTGAGAAAACTTGTTGCACAACGCATTTCCAACACCGCAATTCATTTTATAATTTCACCACATAAAACAACGCATCAAGTTTTTTGCACCGTTGCCGGGGACTTCGGCATTCAGTGTGCTAACGGTAATTTTTCTGATTTCTTTCAGCTCTCGATCTCTGACGAATTACGACCTGGATATTGAGAGATAGCCGCCAACAACAACAACCAGATAAAGACGACATGGCAGAGCAGCCTGGAAATTAAGCACCAAATGAAAACAATGTGATGGCGAATCCAATCCTACTGGCAAACAATCGTAATAGGCCCATTCGGGACTATGCATCGCCAAACCTCTACGATTTCTCCCCAGGAATCATGAGGCCTATTCTTGATGGATCTTAATTTAAAATGAAACCAGTGATGTTGTAGATGATCCAGACTACTGGACAATTTGGAGGAAGGCATGGCGAAGACCCGCACGCCCACCTCCGAAGCTTCATAGAAATCTGCAACACTTTTATGTTCACGAATATCTCTACTGAAGAAGTTCGACTAACTTTATTTCCATTTTCTCTATGTGATCAGGCACGAAATGGGCATACTCTCTCGAATCGGGGGAGATTACTTCTTGGGAATAAGTCGTAGAGAAGTTTATGAAGAAATATTTCCCACCAACTGAGAATACTAGGAGAAGAAAATTAATAACCAATTTTGAACAAGACATGGGCGAATCACTCAGCGATGCTTGGGCGAGGTTTAAGAGGCTGGTAAGGGACTGTCCACATAACGGGTTACCAGACTGCTTGTAAATAGAGATCTTTTATCATGGATTAAACCCTGCTTCGCAGACTGTTGCCAATGCGACAGCCGCTGGAGGTCTGCTAGACAAAACATATGTCGAGGCCAAGAACATTCTTGATCGCATCTCTAAAAATCACGCGGACTGGAGAGAGAGCGATCAGAGATTGAGAATAAAGGATAATGACGCAAACAATGGTGCTATTGCATCACTTCAGAGTCAGATGACTGCGATGATGAACTTGATACAGGGAATCGCAATCAACACCGCATAGTGGGCAAGTGAATGCAATCAATCAGACTGTCGCAAGGTGTGCAACTTGCGATGTAGGACACGTAATGGAGGAATGCCCGCAAAACCCACAGTCTATTTATTTTATGAAGAATAATCCATTCTCTACTACATACAACCCTGGGTGGAGAAAGCACCCCAACTTTGCGTGGAAAAATCAGCAGCAAAATTTCCAATTAGTGGCACAAAAAGAAGGGCCATCCGGATTTTTCCCACGAAATAACGATCAGACGAGTAATCAAGCCGGTAGCTCACAGACGCCGCAATCTTCCTTTTTAGAAAGGTTGTTGAAGCAATATATTGAGAAGAATGAAACTGTGCTTCAAAACCAGGCGACATCTATCCGCAACCTGGACTACAGATGGGCCAGATTGTCAAGTCGTGACATTGCGGAATGGAAAGACTATGGTAGGGGAGAAGAAGGAGCCCAACCGGACTGCTCCAATTGCGTTGGAACCTGAGATTGTGGTGACTCGAGAAGAAGAAAGAGAAAAAGAAGCGATAGAGCCAGAGATTGCGTCCACCTCAGAGCCAAAAGAACAGGGGACCGAAAACAGTGCGGAGACCGTGGACGAGTACCGTCCCAACAACTTGAACCACACGTTCTATTCCCATCAGCATGACTCAAAAGAAAGATAGATATAGAATTTGACAAAGGACAATACCAACGCTTCGAATGAACATCCTTCAGAACACAGTGCATGGCAATTCTTATGAGATGATTAGCCGTTCATCTGTAAAGCAGATTGAGTTAGGGACCGCCCGCATATTGCGACAGTTTTCTTTGAGTAAAAGCATATAGGATGGGTTGACTAAGAATTAGAGGGGCACTTAGCTTGAGAGTTTGCAACGTTTTTTTTTCAAATGGCTGGGTTGGCTGAGTTGTGGACGATATGAGCGTGTGAAAAAAACTTTCTTCAACCCAAATACCCATCAACTATCGCAGAAGATGCCATCCTGGGGAGCCCGTTTTAACATAATTTATTACTCTTTCGAACCCCCAAAATTGGTAAACAGCGCATTTAATTTGAAACAAAAAATTAAGAGAGAGCCCAAGCACATTGCCTATCATACTATGGAGCTATCATCACACTGCATCGACACATTGACCTAGTCCTAAATTTTGTGGTATAGCGGAGAGTGGTTCTGCAATGTGGGGGCCTAAATCTCTAACCTGCCCACTATCATTAAGAGGACAAGTGATCTCTGCGCAGATTTTAAGAAAATACAGAAAAAAATACGATCTAACAATTAGTGAGCATGGTCAGAGAAAGAGAGGTACTATAATTTTAAATGTTATTTAAGGACCAGTTACAGTTGATATATTTAAAGCACAATATTACAGACAAAATTCTTCATAATTTATTCCTAACATTCCGACTCATCATCTACGATAATCCGAACAATAAGATGGTAGTAAGCCCATTTCTATCCTTCCCTGGTAAAGTGGGTGCCAAAACACAATTTCTAATTTTTTAAGTGTCTTATAAAGAATACAACGTGTTTACATTCCCATAACAAAAGAATATTTTGTATGATGACCCCACCAATTAAGAGATAAAGAATATCTAAAAATCAATTATATGATAAATTAATGGTATTGAGAATAAAAAACCTTACTGAGCATAATATTATTTATATAAGGACAGTTAAAAGACTATCTAAATATCGGAGTGTTGAGCCGGAATGTGCGTATTCGCATGGCTTATTGAAGTTTAATAAATGGGACTTCCGATCGAAAAACGAGACCAGATAACTTCCCAATAATAGAATCTACAACTATCAAATGTAAAAAAACAACCAAGCAATAATCTCGAGAATGAAGGAACAAACACACTTATATGGAAGACGTGATAAGATGAAGAATTTAATGAAGGATGCCCGAGTCGCAACCACCTTCCAATTCCGCACGTTACATGGTAATGTTCTAGAGTCATTAGAGAAAGAGATCAATCGAGAAAGTGTAAATTGATGGGGATGATCTGCATCGCCCGAAGATATGTATAGAGGCCAAACGACGCACTTAAATCGAAGTAATAAAATGATAACAACAACCGTATCCTTAAAATATAAAACCACACTAGTATTAATAACTACTCTTGTATAGACCCTGCCTAACGCACGCTAAAGTATGCATTTCTGCAGGTATTTGAATGAAATATGGATACGGTGAATCAGGCTTTCCTCGAACTTACTTTGGGCGACGAATAAATTAGTTATATCATTATCCTCATTATAAGATCATAATAATGATGAAACACCATATGGTTGTTCTAACTTAGAAGAGGAGAGCGATGCTTAGATCTAGTCTCTCTCCTTGAGCTATTTCTGATGAAAATATCGTCTTTTGCGCAGTAATTGGCCCTGTACGCCGCCTTTCATGTTATCAGCGCACATGGTTTGATTATAAGGAAGACCATCACGTCCCAAGAGGTTGTGACTGCCACATATATAAGTAGGGCGGTCATCACAAGAAATAACATGTTTCTAATAAAATATATCAGGATTTATCAAAAAACCACTAAGTCAGGGTTCCACAACTCTCACTCAACATGTTTAAACAATCTTATTCCCAATAGCGTGTTCAAAAAAGACCCTGGATACCCCAAAAAACCGGAATCAACGCCAACCCCCAACCGTGCGTAGTTATATCAACTCATTTAGTGGGTGGTTTAAATAAAATAAAAATTTTAGTTATTTCATTCATAATATAACCCAAACCAACTCGAACCAACCGAATTTATTATTAAATTTTAAATATATATTTTTTATACTTCATAACTACCAAATTAAACTATCAATTGACAGTATCATAAAACTCTCTTATTTTTAGTGAATTCACAAAAGAATATTGGTATCAAATTAATGAAGTGAGATCTGATCAAACTATCAATATCTGTATAAGAATTATACTGTGCATGGTACAAGTAACTATCTCTATCACACTATAGATAATAAATGTAGCAAAGAATTGCAGTGGTTATTGTCTCTAATCTGCTGCAAACGTTGCAAATTATTGTAAGCCAGGAAAAATTAAAATATAAAGGTTACATTAATGGGTACGACTGTAGTTTTCAACACTCCTATATAACAAACAATAAATCGCTAAATAAAAATTGATGAACTCAAACACCACCGAACCAACCCAAAAAACCCCAGTATCACCTGGAATTTTGACTTAGTTGTGCATGGGGACTGATCTCGTGCGAAGAGGCTATAACATTTTTAATAAGTGTTGACAATCTATGAGAGGAGATATATAATATATATCACCATTATATCTACTTTCAAAGAACCACACTATACATGGCAATTAGTTGGTGGGCGTTAAAAATCTAGCATATATCGCGGAAACCAAACCATGACCCCATGGAACACCCTATCCAACCACGTATCAATCTCTTCTCAATTCATGGTTCCCAACCTACCAGGGTTGCCTCCGTCGATCTAATCAGAAAATGTAAGTATCGTTAATAATATCATACTAGAGTCATATATTGCCCACTGATGACTTCTTATACCGAAGAAGATCAGGAAATCATACGACCACAATTACATTCCACCACATAAACACAGCAGTCCCGGAACCTTATAGAGTAACATATATATATTCTGCTACAACATGTACCT
>NC_052359.1:5424778-5437782 GCF_009727055.1 Benincasa hispida | reverse complement strand
CTGAGATCAAAGAGGTCATTAAGAAGGAGATAATCAAGTGGTTAGATGCGGGCATCATCTATCCAATAGAAGACAGCACGTGGGTTAGCCTCGTGCAGTGCATGCCGAAAAAAGGTGGGACGACAGTAGTCCCCAATGCAAATAACGAGTTGATACCACAAAGGACCGTCACCGGATTGCGTATTTGCATGGACTACCGCAAGCTAAATGTGGCAACAAAGAAAGATAATTTCCCTTTACCTTTCATTGACCAAATGCTGGATTGGCTAGCTGGAAATGACTTATACTGCTTTCTGGATGGGTATGTCGGTTATTATCAGATCATGATTGCTCCCGAAGATCAGGAAAAGACCACATTCACCTACCCATACGGAACTTTAGCTTTTCGTCACATGTCGTTTGGCCTCTGCAATGCGCCGAGCACTTTCCAAAGGTGCATGATGGCCATCTTTTCATAATATCTTGAAGACTCTGTTGAAATATTCATGGACGACTTCTCTGTATATGGGCACACATACGAAGTTTGTCTTGCCAACTTGGTGAAGATATTGAAGAGATGTGAGGAGACGAACCTCGTACTTAACTCGAAGAAATGCCATTTTATGGTAAAGGAGGGTATTGTGCTGAGGCATAAGGTATCTCGAGACGGGTTGGAGGTGGACAAGGCAAAAATTAAAGCAATTGAAAATCTCCCACCTCCAACAAATGTAAAGGTTGTAAGAAGTTTCTTGGGGCATGCCGGATTTTACAGACGTTTTGTCAAGGATTTCTCAAAAATAGCATGACTGCTGAGTGCATTGTTGGAAGCTGATAGGAAATTTGACTTTGATGATAATTGCCACAACGCATTCATGATTTTAAAGAACGCATTGACGACTGCACCCGTATTGATCGCGCCAAATTGGACACTTCCCTTTGAAGTAATGTGCGATGCGAGCGGGTATGTGATGGGAGCAGTGCTAGCATAGAAGAGAAAAACAATACTGTATCCCATTGCATATGCAAGTAAGACTTTAAACCCTGCTCAGACTAACTACACCACCATAGAAAAAGAGCTGTTTGCGGTAATATTTACGTTGGAGAAATTCAGAGCATATCTACTGGGAACAAAAGTACTTATCCATACTGACCACTCGGCGATAAAATATCTGATGACAAAGAAGGATGCGAAGCTGAGGCTGATTAGATGGGTTCTCCTCCTCCAGGAATTCGATATGGAAATAATTGATCGCAAGGGGATGAAAAACCAAGTTACGGATCATTTATCCAGATTGGAAAATCCTGAGGTTGACCGCAATGAGTCAGAAGTGGGTGTAGTGTTCCCAGACGAGCAGCTATTTCATATTGAAGAATTGCCATGGTACGCAGACGTGGTAAATTATCTGGTTTGCGAGCAATTTCCTGAAGATTATAGCAATTTCCTGAAGATTATACCGACCACCAAAAGAAGAGGCTCAAACATGAATGAAAATATTATTATTGGGATGAGCCAAATCTATATAAGAGGGGGTCAGACCAGATTATGCGACTGTGTGTACCGGATACTACTCATCAACGCATATTATCGCAATGTCATGATTCACCATATGGTGGACACTTTGCAGGGCAGCGCACCGCAGCGAAAGTCTTACAAAATGGGTACTATTGACCAACATTATTTAAGGATGCCAGAGACTACGTGATGAAGTGTGACCGGTGCCAACACACGGGTAACATTTCATGGAGACACGCATTGCCCATGAACATTATTCTCAAACTGGAGTTGTTCGACGTTTGGGGCATTGATTTCATGGCACCATGCCCACCTTCGAACGGTCACATGTATATTCTATTAGCCGTCGACTACGTGTCCAAGTGGGTAAAAGCAATAGCATGCGCTGCAAGTGATGCGACAGTAGTCTCCAAATTCCTGAAGAAAAATATTTTCACACGTTTTGGCACTCCCCGTGCCATAATAAGTGACGAAGGCTCCCTCTTTGTCAATTACTCTATAAAAAATCTACTGCTGAAATATAATATCCTCCACAAAGTGGCCACCGCATACCATCCACAGACGAATGGTTAGGCTGAAGTGTCCAATCGAGAAATTAAGTTGATATTGGAGAAGGTGGTAAAGCCTTCGCGAAAAGATTGGGCAGCAAAGTTGGACAACGCGCTGTGGGCATATTGGACTGCCTATAAAACACCGATAGGCATGTCTCCATATGCGTTGGTATTCGGTAAAGCATGTCATTTTCCATTGGAGTTGGAGCACAAAGCATTGTGGGAGGTGAAGAAGCTTAACTTCAATTTAAAAGCAATAGGGGAAGCAAGAAAACTACAACTGGTTGAGCTTGATGAGTGGAGAATGCAAGCTTATGAAAATGCCAAAATCTACAAACAATGAGCAAAACGTTGGCATGACAGCCGACTATGCGGCAAAAATCTCCACGTTGGACAAAATGTTTTACTTTTCAATACACGGTTACGGCTCTTTCCCGGCAAGTTAAAGTCGCACTAGTCTGCGCCCTTTATAATTAAAGAAATATTCCTGCATGGTGCGGTTGAGCTGATTACTGAGGAAGGGACCTGTACATTTAAGGTTATAGGCAAAGAGTCAAGGGTATTGTGGAGGTGATTTTCATATAGAAAAGACCTCCGTAGACCTAAGCAATCCGAAATGAAGGAAAATAGAGTGGCCCCTGCGCTGGCGTACGATAGAAAATCATCTGAGGCGCAAGTCTTCTGGAGTATCCTTTTGTTTACTTAGGATTCATGAACTCTCACTACTATCATGTTTATATTATCAGTTATCTAGCTTCATTTTACTTCTTTAAAAAAAAAATTGTTAACTCCATTTTTTTTATTATTAATTGACCCTCTCGATGTTTTTCTTTGCAAACGATCGAGGTAAACGATTGCGGAGGCGCTACACGAAGATGCAACTACTTTATTTTTTTACCGCAATCCAAAGAAAGTAGATCGTCGCAAAGTAGGATGCGTCAACAAATAATGCAGGCGACAACGCAAATTTGGGGGTTGTATTTTTCTTTGACTTTATTCCAAATTCTGCACTATCGCATCGCATTTTAATTTTAAAAATTTTATCACTGCATCCTCTTTGGTCACCACAATCATTTAACATTGATCAATTTAGTAAGTCACCGCGTGCTTTCTCTTTGCCAATTATGATTTTAATGATGAAACACATGCTTCTATTTTTTTCATATACACTAAAGTCAAATTAATTTTAGGACAGTCACCTCATGAAATATTTCTAGAAATTAGTGGTTTGCTAGCTTTCTTTCAAACTGACCCATTACCAAACTTCTTAAGAACTTCGCATGACTTCTTTCACTCTTTTGGCAATAAGGACATTGTCGCATTTTAAATTTAGGGGTGAGATATTTATTTTCGACCCTGCAATTTTTAGCTCTATAAAAAAAATTGAAAAAAAATCATAACATTGCGATCGGAACCTACTCGTAGTTGGATGTTCGCATGACACACGTGGGGGCAAGCCAAACGAAGGTAAGAATCGTGATCAACGCATAAATAAATGACTGCAACTCCGCTGCCAAGTAGGTATGAGTTTAGCCTGAGAAAGAGCGTCTTGCTCACAGTTGGATGTCCGCATGACACACGTGGGGGTAAACCAAAACGAAGGTGAGGCACTTGGATCAGTGCAAGGTCAGAGAGAAAAAAATAATAATGCTTAAAATACACAAGGATAAAAATCAACACCCTAGTGAAAAAGTTTTTTTTTTTTTTAAATAAATCATGCGATGTCCTAGAAACTAGTAAATTCTTTTTGAAGGTTAAACTTGCGGTCCCTAAATTTTAGAAATATTTTAAGAAGAGACTTGAATAAGAATTAAGGAAATTTTGGGTGTATAGGATTTGAATGAGGCATCCTTGAGAAATCTAGGAAAAGAGATTGCGGTCGACTTTTTAAAGGAAATCTTTAACTTATGCTTGAGGACAAACATTGTTTAAATTTGGGGGTGTGATAACGGGTAGAAATGCACGTTATTACAGTGCTAAGTTATTAAACAATGCAGGTTTTCGTTGATAAAATATATAAGATGGCGTCCAAAAAGCATTAAGTTCATAACGTTACGGTCGCATGTGTTCATCGCATGAAAACAGTTAACTTTTGTATTTTTGGGCAGAATATGAATTGACACAATGCGTAAAATGCGATCATAAGAAAGCAACGGTCGAGCGCAGCATTACCGAGAGGCTTTGCGGTGATTGATGCTCACAAATATCTGCTCAAGAAGGATTGCCGCATAGAGCCGGCAAAAATTGGTGGGCGCATCTGGGTGAAAAGCATAATAAATCACGATAGGACAGAAATCTGATGACGGTCGATTCTGAATTAAGTTGACAAGCCCTAACGAACTACTGTAGCAAGTACACTCAACTTTTCGGTGACAAATATTCGGTGCATCAGACAGAGAATTAATGTCATCCCATCAGTGCAATCATAAGAGAGAAGAAGCCTTTCACCCTGAAGCTCTATAAATACCAAAGGCAACCTTCAATGAAGGGGTTCGTCTAGTTCGATAGTTAGATAATTTTCTCCATAGTTAAAAGTAGTCTTCTTCTTAGTTTTTCTTTTATTTAAAAGGCAGAAGCGAGAGAAGCGAGATTGTGCCGAGAGATCGTTTCGGTGAACTTGGAAAAGTGGCGGAAGCATCAAGATCAGAGAGAGGGCCAACGTCTGTGAAAGCAGGAATATCTTTTGAACAGAATAGAGTTAACAGTGTAAAAGCCTTGGGAAGCAAGGGATTGCTACCAGGCTCTCTATCCTTATCTTCCATTGTCATTTTGTACTTGAACTTATCTATAGAAATGGAATTTACTTCTTTATATCTGTTCACTCTCTGTTTATTATGCATGAGTAGCTAAATCTGTCAAACGGGTTGAGAAGCACTCAGCTAACATAACTGGGAATCTTCATTCTAGGCAATTATCTTGTATTATGTATACGTCATTCGTCCATTAAAGATACTCGAGAGGGTAATCTAAGGATAGAATCTAGGCTTGAAAAAGTCAGGTTAGAATCTAGACTCGGGAGAGTCAGATTAGAACGTATAATCAAGAGATAGAAGCTTAGGAATAAACACTGTTTGCTATTAACGCATCGCATGTATCCTAGATATAAGTTATGATTGTATGCGGTCACCTTGTCTTTGTGTGCATCTTGCATCATCGCATAGGCAAAAAGTAGAGACTTAGGAATAAGCTCTATGGACATTATCGCATTCATCACATGCGTCCTATAACTAGGAGCACCGCATTTCCATTGGAAAATGATTTGCTGTCACATGAGTGTAGCATGTTCGCATAGTTTGAACGCATTACCGGAAGCGCTAGCTAAAGACCTTCTCAACTCGTTCCTCTGTATATTCAGTGTATCTACCACATAATCAATCTTTTCTCAAACCCACTGCATACATTTTATTACCGAAAACAACAACCCAAAAACAACTCTTGATTTATTTGTTACCACAAAGTCTTCTTAAAAATTATCACCGCATACCATTTTCCTTAGTCCCTGAGTTCGACCTTGGACTTGCCAGGAAACTCAGTAGGATCCTTGGATTCTGCTGAGAAAACTTGTTGCACAATGCATTTCCATCACCACAATTCATTTTAAAATTTCACCACATAAAACAATGCATTAGTAACCCCTCATTTTAGATTCTAGAGTTCCACCCTGATGAGCTAACTGTAGAGAAAAACCGATTGGGGCAAAAACTAAAGTAATCCTATCTATTTCTGGAGTTTGAGTATTGAGTAAAAAATCATGCAAATGTCATTCGTAGGGGGGACACAAGAAAAGGTGCCTCAAGGCCGCGCATGAAAATTTACTACAAATTAATGAGAGAGATTGAGGGATGTGTTAACACACGTTCCGCTCCCACTTGCTATAAACACTCTCTCCATTCACCTTGGTATTGACCTATACAAACACCACATGTAGGGAGACACAAGCAAAGGTACCTCAAGGCCGAGTATAGATCTCACGGTGCGAACTTATAGGGAGAAACGTGAAAAGGAAAAATGAAGTATCATATACCCCATTTCCCTCCCAGTGTTCTACCTAGAGTTATTTAACTTTGAAAAATACAACTAATTATTTTACTAAGTGATTATTTAGATTTGCCAAAAAGTAACACTTACTTTGGATAGTTAAACAACTTTGATTAATGTTCATTAAACACTTTAATAAATTTTAAGCAATGATTGCATACTTGTAGTAAATCCATCTAATTCACCTTTCCAGGTCAGTTCCCAAGTAAGACTGCTCTATTTCCATCAGCTTAAATACCCCAGCCTACACAGAACTGGCCTTAGACAAAATGTCCTTTATAGATACATTTGCTACAAATTTAATCTTTTAATTAAAACCAATTTAATCCTATTAAATTGATTAAAAGATTAAACTTATTTCTAATCTCATTAGAAATGTGATCTTAGATCCATGTGAATCATGTTTTAAAACTATTTTAAAAAATGATTTTAACCTAAGGTTTGATGCAATTCTAAATTATTGATTTTAATTTCTAATTTCATTTAATTATAACTTTTATAAAAAAAAAATGAACTAAATTAAAACAAATCATTGCATGTGAAAGCATATTTAGGTAAATTATAACAATTATAAAATAACCTAAGTTAGTGACATGCTTCATGCAATTCCATTTCATTACTTAACATACATAACACTTATATACTAAAGTAATGAAATAATTAATAACATACATCCATACATCCAACTATATATTATAACATTTATATTATATGATGCATGAGCATGCTATAAAATTAAATCATGCAACTGAATGAACTCTTATTCAAGAGTACCTACGAGCGGAACTCTAATATGCATTCATAACGCTAAATTGCTGGCATGCTTAAAGAAAGAATAAACTAGATACCGAGAGATCATACCAGTTGAAGACTTATTCTTTACAACAAATCTCACTTTCGCTGGAACGGTAAGCTATCATTCAGCAAATCTAAATCGTTTACCTCAAATAGTCTCCACACGAACAAAAGGAAACGGGGACGACACCACCACTCAGAGCCCTCAGTATTCTCGAAGTGAGAATCCAAAGGGTGAGCTTTGTTCAGATTGGATAGAGGGGAGGAGGTAAAGAGATCGTATACAACGATCAAGCAAGTGGGAGAAAGGCTCGTCTATCGTATAGACAAAATGCTTGATCGTTTAGGTAGAGTATACGATCGTGTAGGAAAAGGTAAGCGATCGTGTAGAAAAAGCTAAGTGATCGTCTATACGATCGTTTAGTAAATATCGGACGCTAAACGATCGCTTAGAAAAAAAATAAACTATCGTTTAGTAAATAGTGCGCGTGGGTGTAAGTGTTAAGCGATCGCTCAGCACTATCGTATAGGTAAGCAATCGTTTAGCACTATCGTATAGACACTGATTTTACTAAGCGATGACACACTTCAACTCTATGTTCGCGCATCCAATGCTTAACACACCGTGAGCTATTTAGGCGTCTCAAAGTGATTCTTCATCTTACTCATTCGTTATGAAAACAGAAGAGACATCGACCTATTATCCCTTAACCATCCAATTAATAGACAATAAATATAATCACATTATATTCATAACCTATAGATCATATCATATATCAATCATAGTATTTTTCCTCTACTAGATATAAATCATATTTATATCCAATTTCCTCTAAATTAATGTATCTCATATATAAAGTTAATTATATCATATATAATTAACTAGTTCAATTATATCATATATAATCGAACTTCCTCTTATCAATTTGAACATTTCAAACTGACCCAAAAACGGATTCTCAACTTGTATCCAAGTTACCAAGGGTACCTCATGGACCTATGGCTCGAAGCTCCAATGGTACGTGAATAACTAACTAAACTCTTAAGCCACAATATCCACCATCCGTTAACTGCCAGACATTCCACTAAAGACCAACAGTTGAACTCTTCTTACCATAGATATATTTCTATGTCCATTGGATATAACCAATCATCAATACGATGACCCTTCATAGATGCTCGTAAGTACAACTGGACCAATTTATCGTTTTGCCCCTGTAGTTACATTTTACACCTTAAGTACCACTAATTCCTCTAATGAACAATACAACATAGTCCTACTATGTTTGAACACCTCTTTGGCCATGAGAAGGTGTGTGGCGCCACATCGTTCAAGCTCCGGGATCAGCCCTTAAGAGAGCAATCTGTCTACTTACCCCTGCTTCGAGGAAGGAGTGAACTTCATCTTGTGAAGCTGAGTTCCCAGCTCCCAAATCAGACGAATCCCCAAAGTGGTAGGTTTGAGTTAGCGCTCTGGTCACTCACACCCATACAAATTAAAGAACCACCCTCAATGGCAGGAGTTCCTAACTCACTCAAGATTGAGGTCATGTTATCTATGGTCATCATAGTGAAATGAAGTCTCTGTCATGAATGGAGTTAGATGACGAGATGCTAACACTTCGTGGTCAGGTCTTATACAAACACTTTGTATAGGACGCCCCCGCTCGCATGTCTCCTACACGAATAATCAAGATCAGACCATCTGTGACAAATCGTAACACTTGTAACTATTCCACAAAGCGGGCCGCGCTCGTAGCGTTACCAGGATAAGGTTTTCCTCCTATATCCATATACTACAGACCATTTTGGTTGTCAATTAAGACATGATCCACTTGTATGTCACTATATAGATGCTTAAGTTACATAAAGAAAACCAGTAATATTAAGTTTATTGGTTTGTGGTAAAATAAAAACATCTAAATGTGTAAAGTCAAGAAGTGAAGTAAATATCATATATATTATACATCACAAGCGTTCGTACAAAATTGTTTACAAACTATAGGACACGAGACTTTAGGGCACAAACCCCAACAGTAACTATATATTATAACATTTATAATATAAATGATGCATGAATAATGCATAACCTTTGGTGAGATTTTACTATATGGCATATATTATGATATATAATTATATAAATTAAACCATACATTATATGCATAATTTAAACAACGACTATTGGAGCGGGATTGGACTCCTAAACAATTAATTAAATTAATATAACACTTATATTAATTTAATTAGTTGAAAACAACTAACAATTAAAAAATTAATAGCCAACCGGTTCAAAACAAATGAACCGGGCCTTGAATTGTACGAATCGGGCCATCCAACACCCGAGCTTCTTGAACCAAGCGAATCGAACGTGAACAAGATGCAACTCGAACCGAACCGCGCATGAACCAAAAAAAATGTTCATCTTGGAGCATTGCAACTTTACGAAAAATCTTCCATTCGTCGTTCATAGCATTGTAACGCTAGGGCGCAACGTTGCAATACTACTATACAATAGTGAAATCCGTCAATCTTTCTCCGATTTGGGCCTCGTTTTCTCCAGAAAATCACTAAAATGATCATGAACGATTCAAAAAATTCAAATCACAAACTCTATTGCAATAAAATGTCCAAAACACCAGACCTTTACAAACCAAATTGTAAAATTAAAGCAGTAAAACAAGAACTCAATCCTGAAATTATCCAATAATTGCAAAATATTCACAAAATCATTCATCATATGAACAAAATTTACAAAATGCATACCCATCATAAAACTATAAAAGCATTATGAAAAAAAAATTAAAAATTGGGACCAAAACCACGCTTTGATACCAATTGAAGGTGAAGTTAATTGTGGAAGCAGGATCTTCCCAATTTTTTAATTTTCACAAAATACAAAAAATTACACGAACAATTATAACCATGAACGGTAAAACCAAGGGGCACCACCTCAAGAATTACCTCTGTATTCTACGTAGGGTTTGAGAATCACAGGAGGTGTGGGTTCTGTGATTTTGGAATAGGGAGATAGATTGAGAGGAGAACAGAGAGTGTCTGGGATTTTCTTGAGATCTCAAACACAAAGATTTCCTCTATCACAAGTCTTCTGTGAAGAAGATTATCACCAGTTCAACTGTCCGACTAGAGAGAATTAAGGGGAGAGAAGTTATTTCCCTCCCTTTAATTTAAAAATTAATTAATTTAAATTTAAATAAAATATTATATATATATATATATATGTTATATCATATATAACACATAACTTATAGTTTAATATTGTATCAAATACAATATAACCTATATTTTTAATTCTCTCATTAATGCATGGAATTTAATATAAATTTCATTTATACTAAATTTAATTATATGAATCAAATTCACATAATTAATATTTGAATCATATTCAAATATTTATTTCTTCTCAAATAAACTTCATATAATGTATCAAATACATTATATTAATTAAATAACGTATAATTAAGTTCAATTAATTACATCACATATAATTAATTCCCTCAATTAATTAGAACAATGCAAATTAATCCAAAATTGATTCTCATAAATCTCTAATGAGCTACAGAAGGGACCTTATGGACTGTAAATTGAAGCTCCAATGGTATGTGAATAATTAATTAAACTCCTTTCATTAAATTATTCACATCCATTAATTGTCGATCACTCCACTAAAGACCAACAGCTGCACTCTTCGCACTATAGATATATTTATGTATCCACAGGATTTAACCAGTCAACAGTGTGATGACCCTTCATAAATTGCTCGTAAGTACAATTGGGCCAAAATTAACATTTTCTCTTGTAGTTACATCTAACTTCTTAAGTACCACCGATCCCTCTAAAGAACAATAAGTCATAGTCCAACTATTATCAAACCCCACTTGGGCCAAGAGTGGGTGTGACGCCATATTTTTAAAGCCTCGAAATCAGCCCTTAAGGAAGCAATTTATCTACTTACTCGAACATCAGGGAATGAGTGAATTTTCTTTTGTACTCGTGTTCCCAGCTCCCCAATCAGGCAAATCCCCAAAATGATAGGTTTATTGAGTCGACCATCTGGCCACTCTCACCCATCACGGCTTTTTTTCATCGTTCTTAACCCCTGGGTCTGTTTTTGTGTTTCCACCTGCTGGAAAGTTCGCGCACAAAAATTGGGCCTCGGGGCAGACCCGCTGGGCACGATAGCCATTTGGGGCACAAAATGAGCTCCATTCGCAAAACCGTCTACGCGCACAGCTATTTTTAATCGTTTTTAGCCCCTGGGTTCATTTTCGCATGCTAGAAAGTTCACGCACAAAAATTGAGCCCCGTTGGGCTCGATAGGCATTTAGAGCACCAAATGAGCTGCGTTCGCAAAACCGTCTACGCGCATGGCTTTTTTTCATCATTTTTAACCCTTGGGTCCGTTTTCGCGTTTTCGCCCGCTGGAAAGTTTGCGTACAATAATTGGGCCCCAGGACAACCCAGTCGAGCCCAATAACCATTAGGGGCACCAAATAAGCTACGTTCACAAAACCATTTGCACGCACGACTTTTTTTCATCGTTCTTAACCCCTGGGTCCGTTTTCGCATTTTTGCCCGCAGGAAAGTTCGTGCCAAAAAATTGGGCCCCGAGGCAGCCTCACCGGGACCGATAGCCATTTGGGATACTAAATGAGCTCTGTTCGAAAATTGTCTGCCGCACGGCTTTTTTTCATCGTTCTTAACCTCTGGGTCCGTTTTCGCGTTTTCGCCCGCCGGAAAGTTCGTGCACAAAAATTGGGCCCCGGGGTAGCCCAACCGGGCCCTATAGCCATTATTTGGGACACCAACAATGAGCTTCGTCTCGCAAAAATCGCCTGCGTGTACGATTATTTTTTTCCATTTCTTACCCCCTGGGTTCGTTTTTGCCCGTCGAAAAGTTTCACGCACAAAAAATTGCTCTCGAGACAACCCCACCGAAGCCGATAGCCATTGGGAACCAAATGATCCCGTTCGTTAAAACTATTCTGCGTGCACTGACTTCTTTTTTTTATCATTCTTAACGCCCTAAGTTCATTTTCATTTTTTCGCATTTTCACTTGCTGGAAAGATCGCGCACAAAAACTGGGCCCCGGGGCAGCCCCGTCAGGCTCGATAGCCATTTGGGACACCAAAATGAGCTCCGTTCGCCAAAACCATCTTGTGTGCACAGCCTTTTTGCATCTTTCTTAACCCTGGGTCCGTTTTCGTATTTTCGCATGCTGGAAAGTTCGCGCACAAAAATTGGGCCCCATGGCAGCCCGGGGCCCGATAGCCATTTGGGAGCACCAAAATGAGCTGGCATCTGCAAAACCATCTGCGCGCACGGTTTTTTTCATCGTTTTTAACCCCTGGGTCGTTTTCACATTTTTCCGCCCGCGGAAGTTTTTGCTGCACAAAAAATTAGGCCACGGGGCAACCTCGCTGCAACCATAATAGCCATTTGGGGCACGCAAATGAGCCTCGATTCGCAAAACTATCTGCGCGCAACGACTTTTTTTCATTGTTCTTAACCCCTGGGTCTGTTTTCACTGTTTTTGCCCGCGAAAAGTTCGCGCACAAAAATTTGGCCCTAGGGTAAGCCCCGCCAGGACCGATAGCCATTTGGGGTCACCGAAATGAGGCTGCGTTTCACAAACAATCTAGGCACACGGCTTTTAACACCCCGAGTCCATTTCGCATTTATCGCCCTTCGAAAAAAGTTTGTGCAACAAAAATTGGGTCCGGGGGTAGCCTCGCCAGGCCCTAATAGCCATTTGGGCACCGAATGTGCTTCATTTCGAAAAACCGTCTACTGTGCGCATCGACTTTTTTTCAATCGTTCTTAAACCTGTGTGTCTGTTTTGCATTTTCACTAAACTCGCTGGACAAGTGCGCACACAAAAATTGGCGCCATGGAGCAAGCTCCCGTCGAGCCCGATATCATATTGGGATCCAAATGAGCTCCGTTCTGCAAAATAGTCTACTGTCCGCCAAGCGCTTTTTTCATCGTTCTTAACACCCCTTGGTTCTTTTCCGTTTTCGTCCGTTGGAAAGTTCGCAACAAAACATTGAGCCTCCAAGGCAGCCCCGCCAAAGCTCCGATCAGCTCATAGAGGACAAATTGCACACTC
>NC_052359.1:5407403-5424753 GCF_009727055.1 Benincasa hispida | reverse complement strand
AGGGATACCAAATGAGCTCCGTTCACAAAACCATCTACGTGCACGCTTTTTTCATCGTTCTTAACCCCTAGGTCCGTTTTCGCATTTTCGTACCCGTCCGAAAAGTTCACGCACAAAAATTGGGCCCTTAGGGCAGCCCCGCTGAGCCCGATAGCCATTTGGGACACCAAATGAGCTTCGTCGTCGAAAAATCGCCTGCGTTGTACGAATTTTTTTCCATCTTCTTACCCCCTGGGTTCGTTTTGCCCGTCGAAAAGTTCACGCAAACAAAAATTGCGGTCTCGAGACAACCCCACCGAGCCGATAGCCATGGGAACCAAATGATCCCTGTTCGTAAAAACATTCTGCCGTGCACGACTTCTTTTTTTTATCATTCTTAACCGCCTAAGTTCATTTTCATTTTTTCGCATTTTCACTTGCTGGAAAGATCGCGCACAAAATGGGCCCCGGGGCAGCCCCGTCAAGGCTCGATAGCCATTTGGGACACCAAATGAGCTCCGTTCGCAAAACCATCTGTGTGCAACGCCTTTTTTGCATCTTTCTTAAACCCTGGGTCCGTTTTCGTATTTTCGCATGCTGGACGTTCACAAATTTTCGCGCACAAAAATTGGGCATCGGGGCAACCTCATCGGGCCCGTAGCCATTTAGGGAACCAAATGAGCTCCGTTCGCAAAACTAACTGCACGCACGGCTTTTTTTCATCGTTGTTAATCCTTGGGTCCATTTTCACATTTTCGCCCGTTGGAATGTCCCAGGGCAGCCCTGCCGGGCCCGTTAGCAATTTAAGGCACCAAATGAGCTATGTTCGCAAAACCGTCTGCGCGCACGGCTGTTTTTCATCGTTCTTAACTCTTGGGTCCATTTTCGAACCTCGGAAAGTCCGTGCACAAAAATTGGGCCCCGGGAAGCCCCACCGGGCCCTAAAGCCATTCGGGGCACCAAATGAGCTCCGTTTGAAAAACTGTTTGCTGCGCGCACGACTTTTTTTCATCGTTCTTAATCCTTGGGTCCATTTTCACGTTTTCATCTGCCAAAAAGTTCGCGCACAAAAATTGAGCCTCGGGGCAGCCTCAACAGGCCCGATAGACATTTGGGGTACCAAATAAGCTGCGTTCGCAAAATCATCTGCGCGCATGACTTTTTTTCATCGTTCTTAACCCTTGGGTCCGTTTTCGCATTTTCGCTCGTAGGAAAGTTTGCGTACAAAAATTGAGCCCTAGGGCAACCTCGCAGGGCCCGATAGCCATTTGGAGCACCAAATGAGCTATGTTCGCAAAATAGTCAGCGAGCACGACTTTTTTCATCGTTCTTAACCCCTAGGTCCATTTTCTCGTTTTTGCCTGCTGGAAAGTTTGCACACAAAAATTGGGCCCCGGGGCCAATAGCCATTTGGGGCACCAAATGAGCTCCATTTGCAAAACTGTCTGCGTGCACGGCTTTTTTTCATCGTTCTTAACCCCTGGGTCCGTTTTCGTGTTTTCGCCCACTGGAAAGTTCGTGTACAAAAATTGGGCACAGGTATAGCACAGCCGGGCCTGATAGAAATTAGAGGCACCAAATGAGCTTCGTTCACAAAATTGTCTACACGCATGGCTTTTTTTCATCGTTCTTAATCCCTAGGTTCATTTTCGCGTTTTCGCCCTCCGAAAAGTTCACGCTAAAAAATTGGGCCCCAGGGAAGCCCTGTCAAGCCTGATAGCTATTTGGGGCACCAAATGAGCTCCGTTCGCAAAATCATCTGCGCGCACGGCTCTTTTTCATCGTTCTTAACCCTTGGGTCCATTTTCGCATTTTCGCCCTACGGAAAGTTCGCGCACAAAAATTGGGCCACGGGGCAGCCCCGTCAGACTCGATAGCCATTTGGGGCACCAAATAAGCTCCGTTCGCAAAACAGTCTGTGCGCACGGCTTTTTTTCATTGTTCTTAAACCTTGGGTCCATTTTTCGCGTTTTCACCCGTCGGAAAGTTCGCACACAAAAATTGGGCCAAGGGCAGCCCCGCCGGGCCCGATAGCTATTTGGTGCACCAAATGAACTCCGTTCGCAAAACCATCTGTGCGCACGACTTTTTTTATCATTTTAACCCCTCGGTCCATTTTCGCGTTTTCTCTCGCCGGAAAGTTCACACACAAAAATTGGGCCAGGGGCAGCCCCGCCAAGCCCGATAGTCATTTGGGGTATCGAATGAGCTCATGCGAGCTGTCGTTCGCAAAACAGTCTGTGCGCACGGCTTTTTTTCATTGTTCTTAAAACCTTGGGTCCATTTTCGCATTTTCACCCGTCGGAAAGTTGCACACAAAAATTGGGCCAAGGGCAGCCCCGCGGGCCCGATAGCTATTTGGTGCACAAAATAAGCTCCGTTCGCAAAACATTCTGTGCGCAGCATTTTTTTTTTTATCATTTTAACCCCTCGGTCCATTTTCCGCGTTTTCTCATCGCCGGAAAGTTCACACACAAAATTGGGCCAGGGGCAGCCCCGCCAAGCCGATAGTCATTTGGGTATCGAATGAGCTCTGTTCGCAAAATCGTCGCGTCAACGGCTTTTTTTCAATTGTTCTTAACCCTTGGTTCCATTTTCACATTTCGTCCGACGTGGAAAGTTCGCCACAAAATTGGCGCCAGGGCAGCCCCGCCGGGCCCGATAGCCATTTGGGTCACAAAATGAGCTTGGTTCGCAAAACTGTCTGCGCACACTGGCTTTTTTCCTCGTTCTCTTTAACCCCGTGCGGTCCAGTGCACGGTTTTCTCTCGCGCGCCAACTGCGTTTCCATGAGAGAGAGCGTAATCCAAAGCTTCCAGCGCTTTACGCATATATGTACGAGTACTCCCCTCGATTGAGAAGTTGATTACTACCACAGAAAAAATACACAAAAATGAAACTAGTCTGGGCGCGGCTTAGGGTATTTGACTTACCGGCGCGCGAAACTGCGGCGCAGAGATAAGCCCATGTGTGCAGGCGACCCCATGAGCCACTCCTGCTATTCTGCGGCAAAAATGCCGGATTCTATGCGTATGTTGGAAATTCTTGTGCAATCATGTCTTCTTGAACATAATTGGGATTATCAAGTATTTTCGAGAGAGTATTGTGCACAAACACTACGGGAGCGAAACAGTTCGCTTCTAAGTAAAAAACAGCACAAAAAACTTGGCTCCCTGTCGGGCCCCGTTGAATAGCTGCCATTTGAAAGTGTCGCAACTCTTTTATTAGATGAATGTCTCGAAACACACCGTCTGAGCGTTGCGATTCCACATGCGTTAGATGTGTGCACTAAACGCACGGACATCTCCTAAATTAAACGTTCAAGTTCCTTCCTAAAAATTACAGTAGTTCTCTCATAAGTCTAATATAGATTCTTAAATATCCATCCTTATAAGTGCCTTTTCTTTCTTGCGGTATTAGGCACCTCTACCAGGAGGATAGCGATTCAGCACTCCAGCAGCAAAATATTATAAGGGTCTTTATGAGGCTATAAGCCCCCCGCGCCAAGGGCGCCAGACATTAATCGCATTTGGCGCACGCACAATTGGACGACTTGACTAACATTGGCAATAAAGGGCTGTTTCTGCTTAAGTAATGGTACTGGGGAGCACGATAAACTTTTTTTTTAATCATGTCTCACACTCTAATAGGAATCGACCTCTGTCGTTAGTCTACATATAAATTATCTGAACAGATATATTTCGCCCATAAGACGGAGAGTAGATGTATTGTCGAGCAGCGGAAAAAGGAGAAATTTGGGACTCTCGGGCGACAAAATGCGCACCGTTCCTTTGAAGGTGTATCAGTCGGTATGTGTTTGATCCTAAAAGATGAATGTGTAACACGACCAGAATCGTGAATGACTGAGAAGGTGGCTGGGCCTCTACGCCTATTATGTTCGATGCCCAGTCCGTGCGGTGGCAAGACTCCAAAATTTTGCTCGTCAGTTTGCAAAAACTCGTCTCAACTGTGAATTATGACCAATGACCAAAACTACTCTCTAAGCATGTTTATTGCGTCTGTAACTATCTTCCACAAGCAAATCAATATCTAGTCACACGTTCTATTTCTCTAATATCTCTCACCGAGGCGTTCTTTTCCACGTTCTATTTTCGCTTCGATCTCTGGCGCTTATCTATGACATCTTTCGAAATAATCTAAGCTAAGGAATGCTTATATTTTACGCCACATTGATGTCGCATGAGCTTGTTAAAGCGAAATTTTGAGAATATGGGAGACAGAGTTTATAGCATCTCCAAGCATAGGATGCATTCCCAGACCCATAAACGGAAGGAAATAAGCCCAACGGAATAGTCACAGCTGATTGAGTGCGAAGCAATATACCGAAAATGATGTCTCTACCATATATGCGAAGTGACTTGTTCCTTAAACAGAAAGCTCTGCTATGATTCTCACTAGTCAATGAATGTATATATTTTAATATATCAAGTGATGATGAAAGGAATTGTCCATATCGACCGTACCGTAATTGAGGGCTACCAATTTCCATCGTCGTTTTGTATCGCCCGCCTCTTTGGCCTCAAATATACACGTTGTTCTGCTGTACAATCACTTGAATAAGAGATCTTTGAGAGAAAACGATGCAGGGTATCTCCTCTCATGAGCAAGCTCACCTGCCCTAACCCGCGCCCGGGCTTGCACTCCGGGATCAGAGCATGATTGGGTGGGGTTCTCACCATAATTGCACCTTCTCCACGATTTCTTGCTATAAACATCTGCGCGCCACCATCAACACAACACTACTAAAAGATCACAACTATTGACTATGCTAATACAGAGAGTGAGAAACTTGAAAAATTTTCTGAAACTGCGAACTCTGGAGGGCTTTCAAATCATTTATAGCATTGGTCATCTCCAGCTTGGTGATGGGTAGAATTAAAGTCCATACCCTGGTCAGCCGCTTGACACCAAAAAGCTTTCTCAAGACGGTCGCCTACTGCAGTGCCCATACTTACAAGTGGTGATGTTGATACAACACCTGAATCAATAAATCTTTCTCTACGTTGAATTCCTTTCGACGCATGGACCATGCATTAAAACTGTGCCCACGACAGCTTTTTAATCATGCGTTAGCTTCTTGTTGAAATCCTGCAATATAATGCGCTATGCCGTAGTATTTATTAATAAATACTTTTTTTTGCATGAAGTTGCTAAATGGTTTGATAATTCCAGTGTTCTTTTAAAAATGAGAGAAATTATCAAATTAAAAACCTTAGTGTTCCACTTAAGGGACAAAATCAACTTGTATTTCTACAAGTTATCAATCGACTCTCTACCCCAAATACCATCATATCCTCTGAAGGCGTTCTAGGCAATCTAAACAGGAAGTCGCATTGTCACATGCCCGGCCTACTTTTCCACATTTCAGGCTCACCGTTTCACCGTAGAACGTTGAACCTCCTCGAGTACCGATTTTTTTGCGCGACGTTGCTCTTGCCCGTAGGAAAGTTCGCGCGAGTCTTTGTCTCTTAGGCTTTTAGAGAGGATAATTGTTGAGAGGACTTCGCGAGTCCACAGCCCGTAGGGGCTCCATCACTCATTGATCATGCTACTGTCTACGCTCATTTTCTATTGGCGTCGAGGCACACCACTCAAAGTCTACAGATTAATGGCAAAATTCCGAAAGCTACTCGGGCCAAAACATTTTAACGCTTGCTCCTCTGGTATGCTATAACCAATAGCGGTTCTTAACCCCTTGGGATACCAGATTTGTCCTCTCGCGTTTTTTTTCCACTACATGGCGTTGCTGATAAAGGTTCGCATCAACAAAAAATTGGGCTCCAGGCGTAAGCGAGCGAGAGAGCCCAGTATCGACTCGCCTTCTTCTCCTCTACATACGTGTAATTAAGCCCTATGTTTTCGGTGTCTCATTAGAGAAGTCGAAGACTCCTCTCTGAGAACACTCTCCGTTTACTCTATGCGCACATTTAGTACTTACTCAATAAGTCAGGGCTTTTCACACCGATTAATTCTTAATGCCCTTAGGGTCGTTTTTTCTTCTCCAGAGGGTGGTAGTTCTTCACGCTGCGAATGTAGCCGCACTCACGCAATAGTTCGCAACCCTCACTGAACGGTACCAAACTACGATAAAGAAAGCGTCAGGTGTGCCTACTCTGAGAGGCGACTGAACTCCTGCAATAAGCCAGGACACTGGGTCTGCGCCCTCGATTGAAGTATAACTCTCATGGTAGCACCAGATCATCTGATTCGGTCCCTGTTCACAAGGGATTTAAACATTCACTCCTGACGCGTCTGCGCATCTCTAACAACATTAGCCCTTACAGGCACGTGGTAAATCTTCTCTATCATTGTTCTTAAAATTGGGTCACGATAATGTAATCCAGTCGATTATTCAATCTTTGCGTATGCTCGAGAGTGATAAAAGTTTCCCACATCACTTACACAAACTAAAGGAACTCGCTGGTGAGCAAATGCTCCACTCTTTTTATCTCAAGTATATAAGTCCCTGATAGCCTTTAAGCTTTGTGATCTGTGAATATTCTGGGGACACAGCTCTAGTCATTGAGCTCAAATAGGTCTATCACGAGATTGTGTCTCCGACACAACCCGTCAAAGCTAAAAACAATCTGCTCTGCGCACACGTCTTTTTTCAGCAATTGGAGTTCAACTTTACCCATACGTTGAGTGTAACAAGTATAATCCTTCTGTCGGTTGGCGTTCCTCTCAACTTGCAACACGAGGAGGCACAAATATGTAGTTATCCACGCCTCCTGACGCACCTGAAAATTGACAGACACGACAGGGCCACAAGGCCTCTATGGCGGCGATGTGGGGTCTCAATGAATAGTAATCTCATAATTCTTGGTGTGACCTATGGCACACCTAAAACACATAGAGCCTGCTCACACATATACCGCAAAATCCACTGGCGAGTAGTCGCGACTACTATTGACTTCATTTCATCGTTCATCCTCTGACTATAACTAACGCCCCTAGCGACTTCCGTTTTCCCAGCACCGGATCCTATTTTGAACACACACTCCGATCGCCTATTATAAGCTATCCAGGCGTTCGTCAATGGAGCACGATGCAATAAACTGCGGGTCCAGACGAAACCGCGACACCAAAAGCACCGCCGCCAGGCTCGATAGTCATTTGTGGCACCAAAATTAAGCCGGCGTATAATGCACAACCATCTGCAAAACCACATGGACCTAAATCTTTCCTCATCGATAGAGCTATCTTTAATCCCCTCTGAGAGACAACCGTGTTGTGGGTTCTGTTGCCGTCTTTAATTATCACGTATCTATCGCTGCGCCGTCTTTGGCGCCCAGCCAAGAACTAAGTTGCGAGATGCACAAAAATCGAGGAACCCATCTCCTGCCGAAGACGAAAGCACCTCGACCCACCACCGAGTATAGCCAGAAAAATTAGGGCGCACGACTACCAACAAACTACAAATGATTCTTATCCTGTGAAACATCAATACAGCATACCCAATGCCTATGCTCACTTCAACGGTAGCTCTTAAATAGCTATCCGTCAGTGAGTCATATGATCCTCCCTAGCCTCTACTTTTGTACTACAAAAATCAAGTCTTATCTGCAATATATCCCATGTCCAGTAGACATACTTCGACGAACATTTGGCCTCTATAGGTGGATTGCGGTGATTTTTGAAGAATAATCTCCTCGTGTCTACACACTGATACAAGTTTTTTGTGCACAAAACTGGCAAGATCATGAAGAGATCGAGACAGGCGGCATTTTGTTCGGAGCACCCAAAAAAGATGGCACCTTAACTGCTGTATACAAATCAATAGACAGAAACACCATCATCTTGTCTAAATGCGGTTTTAGAAACTTGTCAGGCTTTCCTCTTTATCTTCCACACTTTGATTTTCGTATTAACCTGAATTACTCTCCCAGCCCTCCTCACCTATCTCTCGGCACACCCACAACCACCCACCCGCGCGCGCGCGCGTCGCCTCCTCCTCTCACCTCACTCACACCAAACATCCGCTCCCACCCCCCCGCGCCCCCGCCCCTCCAACCCGCGCGCGCCATCTATCCCATCTCTCTTAATCCACCTCTACCCCCCCCCCCACCTCTCTACTCCCAGCCCCTTCCCCCCCCCTCACCCTCTACTACCCCCCGCACCCACTCTCGAGGTTCGTTTTAGGGTTTATACGCCAAGATTCAAGCTAAGTGTACCGTCTTCTTCCCTTACAGAGTACACACACGAGAGAGCAATCCTGAAGGCCCGATACCAGAGCACTCAAAGGGCCTCCGAGTCAATTCGATAAACTCTATGGTCCTTAATTTGAAGGTCCACCCGACAATATGACATGGAATTCGTAAAAGTCTCCTAAATTCTTTTGTAACCAGTTGGCGCCATTCTATATGATGCATGCGGACTTTTAGTGTTTAGCATTCGGTTCTCTCCTGAAAAGTTAAAGCCCTAAATTCAGTGATACTCCCTATCGCACCGCTCTCTCTTCGCGAGCGACTGTGCAATAAAGTTCAACCGATAAGTCACTCAAGGAGAATATACAAATTTGCTCCCGAAACCGAGCAAGACTTTACCACGGCTGGGACATCTTCAGGTTCACCACTGATTTATCGCCACTTGCATGGGAACGACCAAATGAGCTCCACTTCACGCAAAATCGTCTGAGCGCACGACTTTTCTACGTAGCCCGAGAATCTTAGGGCTTTAAACATCCCTCCTTGGGGTCCGTTCGCTTTCGCACTAGTTTCGAGCGCTTTCTCTCGCAGCTCATTCAACTAAAGTCTTGCAATAATCAAGATCTCCAGCTAACGACCAAACGGTTAGTTTGGCCAACGGGGAAGACCCAGAAAACCCTAGTGTTTTGATCTCCCGCATTTAAGCCAGCGGCGGATGTGGCACACCACCATGACGCTGGTGCCCATATTCGTCGAGTATATATTGAGTCACTTCACGTTCCTCTTCTGTCTAGCGAGCATACCCAAGACTGAAATACTGAATATCTTTCTAATAAGCACGTAAATCCATTACCCCTACACCTAGGGCATTCAAACTTCAAACAGTCCCAGAGGTATATAACTAACTTAAACACAATAACAAGCCTGTCCTCAGACAATAAATGTTCACATGGACAATAAAATCTATGTGGCCCATAAGGTAGCCAACAGCTTGGAGATTATAAACGCCATTTATCTACTATTGAGACTAAATATCTTGCGGCGAAACAAAGATAAAGCTCAACGTCTGCGGATATAGGCAAAAGCTGTCCTTCGGCAGAGCGAACAAGGACTTGTTTCATTTATATCATCACGTCTCTATATTAACACACCAACCCTAGGCTATATCTCTGTATGTATTCACAATATCCTAACGTGCTAGATAACAAATCGAAATCTGTGAGATAGGTTCAGCCGACACGGGCAAAAATTAGGAAAACACACCTACGGGAAGCGAAACATACTCCCACATAATATGCCAGGTGACATTACCCCTGATAGCCATTTTGGTGCATTAAATGAGCTTCGTTCGCAAAACACGGGTCACTACGCGTAAACATCTGGAGACTCCGCTGCACCTCCCTTGTGTTTCATCAACTATCACACACTCTGTTCTTAACCGGCCCTCGGATCGCTCCAGGGTTCGCGTTTGTCGAGAGCCCATGACACTACTTCTGCTTAGCACCACTAACCAATTCGCCTTGATTCCAGCGCCCTCTCGCTGTGAGTATATCTGGTCGTCTAAGCGTATGGAGCACGGATGTAACAAACTTTAAGCTATACCCCCACAGCCTTTCAGACCCTACCACGGGACAGGGTCCCTCCCCGATAGAAATACCGCGACTAGTTTCTGATAGGCAAAGGAAACATACGCCTCTGCGAATCTAAGGCCATTATCCGTCTCAACAAACCATCCCTGCGGCAAGGCAGTGCACGGACTAAACCCGCCCCGTTTTTTCATCGTCTTTACTATCTTTCCTGGGGTTTTTTCTCTCTGCGCGAGCAGTTTTTGCCAATGCGGAAAGTCCAGACGCACAAAAATAGCGAGAGCTCAAGGGCAGGAGACCAGTCCTTCATTCGGTCTAGCTCGCCTCTATTCAGCGACTTCATCCATCAAACTCTGGGCAGCCAAATAGTGCAGGCCTTTGTTCGTATCATAAACACAAACACTGTCCCTGTGGACGCGAAGTACGCACTCATATTTCCTTTTTTCCAATCCGCTGACTACTCTATGTATTACCCCCTGGGCTCCTGAAGTTTGGCTTTCTCGACAAGTTTTTGCCTGAGTTCGTCTAAGCAACTGGAGGGTCAAGGAATACCCGCTGTCGCGAACGAAACAAAAATTGGACCACAGAGCATAGCCCCTAACGCCGTCCCAATAGCCAGTTTGCGCGGTCCACACCTAAAATGAGCCTCTCGGATTCACTGCGCTATACAAATCGTCTGCGCCGACCTAACCAAAAACTTGCTGTCGTTATCTTCGGTCTAATTCAGTTCTGCGAACCTTAATAACCTGTTTAGAAGTTCGTAGCATTATCTTAGCCGCGTAGAGTTTTCATCTCGTGTCAGGACAGGAGTTCTAAATTCTTTCTCAAATCTTTGACTGCATTAAAAAAATTGGGCCCCGGAGACAAATTGCTCTCACACTCTGAGAGGGCATTATTGCCCTATTCTTTTGGTTATGTCACCAAACAATGTAGACTCAGTCGTTACAACAGCCAGTGGCACTGTGCGTACTATCGTCGATAACTCTGTATAATTTTATTCTGCGCGATCTAAATTCCGTCCAACTGGGTCACAGTTTTGTTCCCTTATCGTTGATGTTTAGCGCTGCTAGGAACGCAAATATCCTTTCGTTCTCGCATCTCGAACAGCAACTAAAGTGTGGAGATCACCTCTCTGGGCCTATGCAACGGTTTCGCATGACACCACACTAGGCCACATTCAAGATAGTGCACCAGAGCATGCATGCATTCACCGCTTTACGCTCAGAATCCCTGGTGATTGCACTACGACTCTATTCACACATTTCTCTTTTCTTTTCTCATGCGTTCTTCTCATAATCCTCTTGCTGTCTGTTATCATGTCACGCGGAATCGGATAGACGTAGCCTGTCGAGCGTCACAATGAGACCTTGTCGGCCCCGGGGTCGAACAGCCCTTCACTACTAGGAACAACCCGGAGATATCCATTGGACATTTTTCAACGTGACATCCAACAATGAATATATGCCGTCTCGCCAATATACTCTGGTTTTAGCACACGTCAGGCAGCGTGAGCTTTTTTTCATCCGTCCTTCTGAAGCACCATTGGTCCACCAATTGTCTCCCGCCCTAGGGTTCTTTTCAGAGGAAAACCCCACTCTAGAAATGTTTGCAATACCCACGAATATTTCTCTTGTCCTCATCAACCTGAGGCCTACACCGGTGCTAAACCTCTGCGCAAATCCTTCAAACTACAATCTTCTAGCTGAGATATCCTTCCCTTGTCAGGGGAGTATCTGAAAACTCTCCCTTAGACGTCGTTTCTTGACCCATCTAGATCGTTCACCTTCTTTTTTTCCCCCACTTGGTGGCTTAAATATTTGTGAGACCTCCGCTTGAAGGGGGCGCATGCTGATTGGCTCACGCGGCCTCACAGTTTCGCGAGCTCGATAGCCATTTGTCCAGCATCCTGTACAAAGCTTATATCTCACTCTCTGCCCACTTCGATCAAAGGATCCCGGAGCTACTTCACGAGTCTCAACAGTTTAATCAATGTACAACTGTTAGGAATCACAACTACACACACTTACAGGATTGCGACTCATATAGACTTTCACATGCATACAACTCCTATGTGTTTCTCCATTCTCACTTGTTTCACCACAATCTACAAGTCATGCATTCTGAAATATAGCAATAAGACTTTAGAGTACATCAACACCGAGCACTTTCCAAATTCGACCTTATTTCGTGTCTGGTACTATCACTAATCACTAGAGCGACCTTAGATAGATATTGCAGATACACCCTGCGTTCACATGTACTCCTAAAATAAAATCTCATCAGCGAGATCAAATCATTTGTAGCACTTTACAACACATATCACACTATCATACGCCTTTATATAAATCTAGCAGATGAACTCGAGAGTCATCTGCTGTAAGTAGTACTACATTGAAAGGTACATGGACATACAATTGCCTCCTTAATGCATATAACCTAAACTGACACACTAAGCACCTTATCCTACTTACGGAATAAATACTTTAACACACAGACCATGCCTTCAGCACACACTTAAACACTCTATAGTCCACCAACTGTTCACTTGATTCTTCCTCTCTCAAAACATATCATAAGCATAACAAGTAATATTATACAACCTTAGATGCTAGTTTAAATTAGTCTTGTGGTTAATTCTACTATAAAATAATAAATACAACATATAATAGTCTTTTTAAATTAATCTCAAGTTGTCTATTTTACAATAAGATATGGAGCAAGTTATGATACTGTCAAGGAATTTACCACAAAACTCTTGAAGCAAGGCACACATCTGAGATGATTCGCTTATGGACGAATCACAAACATGAAATAACCAATAAGATAAGAAAAAAGATTCTAATTCCGAGCGTCTTAAGAGTAATCACCGCAAAGACTTTCCGAATGCTATGAACTATTATTAGAGATCAATAGGTAAACAAACCTGATGGGCGATGCTCTATATTCTATACTAATAGAAAAAGGAATAAAAAACATGTAACAATACCTTGCGGCCACACCTATATTGGAGCACATCTAACTGCAAGAAAACCTACATCTAAAGAGTCCTTATAAGACGAAGTGAGGAGCGTAACACACCATGTGCAAGTACTAATAATGTGTATGTGAGAAGTTATAAGACATCACCTAACTCTACAAGCTCATGCAATTGTTATGAACTGAGTCACACAACGATGGAGTAAGCACAGAAGGCACCATTACATCGGCATTAGAACTCATAGGCACTTACTCCAATAACTCACTATTGAGAGACAGGCTTAAGTATGGTCCGCCAAGACACCGAGACAACCGACGACATTGTCGGCACACAGTTTACACGTGCTGAGAGTTACAATGACTTAATTAAACTTTTTAGGAAGCCCTTTATGGTGGTGGAGGTAACTCATAAGAGTATGCCACACACTTGGCATACACTAATAGTATGCCTATAGTAGATACGTCTATACGTGCGACTTGTGGAAAGTTTATAGTGCAAGAGATGATTCATGCAAGTCTTAAGTAATAAAATCATACAACAACTAATGAGTGATAATAGATTAACGCAAGATATGGGTTTGCCAAAATTTTCTACACCTAATGGGAATCGCAAGTGCTACTCAGAATACCATTATCATGTCCTTGCCATCCAATAATCTGAGGGTAGACTTTTTTGTAAAACGATTAAGAAGAGTCATCTTTACGCATCTGAATGTATCACTTTTGCACAAGACACAAATGGGAGATGACATTCTACAATCAGACCACTCCAATCACTACAAGCTAGAAAATGCATTACATATTTCAATCCACTTAAGAAGAGATACGCTGAAAGTAACATGTATTGTTTATGAGATAAAATGCCATTAATTTCGTAACAGAAGAACATACCTGGCCTTTACAGTTATTTAGACTGACATAATTGTTTTGACACTTCAGAAGGTGAGATGAAGAAATCTGATTACAGTATCGTTAATTTGGCATAAATTGGTCATTAGTTTCTATGTTGTTTAGAGACTACAGAGCAGCGAATGTAAGCAACTTCCATATGAAGATACTAAATCTAAACAAACTTAGCACACTCCACATAGTATTGAACTGTAATTAATGTTCTAGGTCACGCTTTAGCACATTCATAATATGTGAGATAGTACAAAGAAAGAGTTGCACCATATAAAACTATCCATATAAGTGTCGACCTTTGAGTCGTTCAACAGGCTCTGTAGTTGACGTCCGAGTGGCTCTTCGAGAGACGAATAGTTCATATATAGCCAATCACTCTCTTACAAGTACTCTTCTATGCCTGACAAGACATAGAGCGGTTAAAATATTCCTGATAGATGATTCTTTACAAAAATCTACTATAATCTAATGTTATAAAGCGATAAAAATGACTGAATGTGTATTATAGATCACTATATGGAACGCTTTCCTTGATATCAAATAAACGAGAGTAGTCGTTTAGAGCTGATGCGATGATCGAAACTTAGCATGCGCAATTTGCGATTAATGTTAGCTAGGTATATTCACTATCTCAACTTAATGAGAGACTGTGAAAAGAGTTATATGCCATATTCCATTTAACAGAGAACTTCACACCTCAGCACGATAGGCTGAGCTATTATGCTCACACCAACTAAATCATCTCTCCAACTCCTTTGTTTAAGAGAGTGCTCAATCGTAACATACTGCAAATATTTAGACCTGACGAGAGGATTATCTTGCGCTATCTTACATTTAAGACTGTCGAGAATCAGATTCATAGGACGGAAAAAGTGAAGCTCGAGATATTCTAAGTCAATTCTTATCTAGTGTTTACGAGGTCATAGAGATCCTCAATCCTTGGCTCTACTCTCGTCACTCCCTGCTTCTTCCCGATTACGGCTTCTTGTCTTTTTTTGTTTTCTTGTTCTTTTTTTTACCATAGCTTTATTCTTCTGCTTTTATGTTTCACAAATTTTTCCTTTCTAACTAATCCATCTATATACTAAAACTAGTTTCACATAACATTCAAATTCAGATCCAGAACCTCCTTATATCAGGAGACTATCACATGTAATGCGTGCACAACTAAATTGCTAGTCTAGAGTATTGAGCGCATACTTCCTCTGATAACGCTTGATATAAAAGAGAAGCATTCGGCGTGCACACTGCTCTGAACAATACCACCTTCTACATTGCGCCTTTGGCTCCCTAGAGCTCTCTTGACATTTCTTCACACTCAATGATTATCCAACTGGCAATGGTGACATCCGAGCTATTTACGTTTATATTCCCTTTTGGCACATATAAATCATTCTCTTTTGCATCGTATCTTTGCGCTACATTCTAACTTCTTCTTCTGTATCTTTCTCCGCGATGTCAAAGAAAAACTCTCTGAAAGATGTAGAATTCTCCACTCTCATCCCCTATCTCAAGTGTCTAACCAGACCCTGCAAGCTATAGGTATTCTGTTGAGAGAATTTTTCTATATGGACCCATTTTTCGCTCATATCACCCAACCAATTTTCTATTCCTGATAATCCATCCCCTTTTCTATGAAGATTCAGCTTTTATATCTCACCGTCAAATAACTCTCGCTCCGACCCTCTTAGTTCTTGTCCGATTATCTGTTGAGGTTCTTCTCTCAAATTTTTTCTTCCAAAATTGATTGCGGAGAACCCGTTTGTTTTTTCTCTGAAGGGGTTTTTTAGTTTTGGTGCAAGTTTCGTTATCTGCTTCAGCTCATGACAACATCAAAATCTATTTGACTGTTTGAGATGTGGTCTCTTTGCAGGGTTTGGGAAGAGGAGAATACCTACACGTGGTTGGACTCCAGTGGGAGAGATAATTCCCAGAATTTCTTGCTGGGTATTGGCTCCACCTAGCTTTATCTTCGATGCCAGGTGAATTGCTCATAGGTAAGACTAGAATTTGTAGAGTTAGATTCGTTTGTTACAGGTTAATTTTGGGGTTAATATATGGGTGGCCCTATTGATGACTCTTCTAGTGGTTAATGATTCTGCATTAGTGATTGATGTGACCTCTGGTATGATTCAGTCTTCAATTCTTTTGAGACATTAGATTGTTTAGCAAGCTATGATTATTTAGTGTCTTCAACATGTCCACAGTTTTCTACTTGCCATACATTTTGTCATAGTGTAAATTAAGCAGTGGTGAAGAATATTCCTTAGCTTAATGGACATTATTATAATAAACTCAAAATAATAAAGAGCTTTGTTGACGCTTAATGGTCCATGAAAGAAGAACACCCTGCACTTTATACTACTAGGAAATAACTTAGGATTTCACATCTCCCACATTTTAAGCAAGAATGTGCTTTAGAATCTATGAGGCGCGAGGAATTTTATCTTCTTACTTTAAGCTACAGAGCGATAAACTAGAGTCTGTAAATTACAGTGCATATGACCATACGACAGACGTGCTTCTATTTGTATCCATCGCTGTAGGTTCAGATTTATTAGTCACATCGCTCTGTTGGTCACTGTGTCCACTTACTTCGTCCCAAGGCTGAACTGTAGCATCACACATTTGCATTTGTGGACGAGTTTTATGGCTTTGTTGCTAGGCAAAATACCTGTTGACCTTCCTTCCCGTGAGAGACGCGTATTATGCAACAAACTAATTAAATAAGAACATTACTCTTCTTGCCTAAATTTAGAAAATCTAGGTGTTTGTGCTGCTTTGGTTTGTCTATACCACTACTGAGTTATGAATAACGAAGCACTCACAACTGTGGAGATACAGTATTTACTAACTCACCTATGTTAATGGAAGTAGACGGAAGGAGCACATCCCATCTGTGTATTATTAATGATCAGTCTAAGATTCATAGATTCCACTATCAAAGCTAGATTGAAATGTAAGGACAATAAAGAATATATTTGATTGAGAATGTAAATTACATGTAATCCAACTTAGGCCAACATTGTATAAAAGACGTTCTTTACTTCAAAGGCATACAGATCAACCTCGGGTTTTGGAAATTATCTTTCATCTCAATAAAACATTAGTTAGCAAGAGCCAGAGTGATGAATTATTAGAGAAATAAGGACGATACATTATTTGGCAGACGATTTCTTGAGCATTTCCTACATCAGTTATGTAGTTTACGCAAGTTAGAGCAACGTACCACATAACATAAGATATAGATCTTCAAAATACTAACGCTTGATGGTATTCTCATACGCGAATTAACGACATCAGTTTGAACAATATCAGTAAGATAACTTTGTTTCATTCTCCATTTGTAATGCGAATACCGTTTCGGCGTATTCGCTTGGCCAGATCGAATATGCGATACTATCCGAGGGTTGTTGCAAGCCATATCAGGGACACGAGATTCCAATCTTGTGTATCTTTCATTGAAATAACAATGCTCTACTATAACTCAAAGATTCAAATTCACACATTGCTCCTGTCGAAGTATCGTAATCGATGTTTCATTAGCTAATTCATCAACTACCACATATATGAAAATCTAAAAATACTTAAAAGGTGTATATTCCTAATGATTTCATATTGCAAATGCGCGGTGGAAACATTTATTGAAGTTTCCTTATTGCTAGATTATTAGGTAACCACAAGCGCGTATTGTCTAAAGATATCTGTAGAGAATAATCGTATAGATCTACACATCTA
>NC_052359.1:5307415-5407378 GCF_009727055.1 Benincasa hispida | reverse complement strand
TTTTTCACCCGCTGGAAAGTTCGCACACAAAAATTGGGCCAGTGGAGCAGCCCCGTCGAGCCCGATAGTCATTTGGGATACCAAATGAGCTCCGTTCGCAAAATCGTCTACGTGCAAGCTTTTTTTCATCGTTCTTAACCCCTTGGTTCATTTTCGCGTTTTCGTCCGTTGGAAAGTTCGCACACAAAAATTGAGCTCCAGGCAGCCCCGCCAAGCCCGATAGCCATTAGAGGCACCAAATGAACTCCGTTCACAAATTTTCGCGCACAAAAATTGGGCATCGGGGCAACCTCATCGGGCCCGTAGCCATTTAGGGAACCAAATGAGCTCCGTTCGCAAAACTAACTGCACGCACGGCTTTTTTTCATCGTTGTTAATCCTTGGGTCCATTTTCACATTTTCGCCCGTTGGAATGTCCCAGGGCAGCCCTGCCGGGCCCGTTAGCAATTTAAGGCACCAAATGAGCTATGTTTCGCAAAACCGTCTGCGCGCACGGCTGTTTTTCATCGTTCTTAACTCTTGGGTCCATTTTCGAACCTCGGAATAAGTCCGTGCACAAAAATTGGGCCCGGGAAGCCCCACCGGGCCCTAAAGCCATTCGGGGCACCAAATGAGCTCCGTTTGAAAAAACTGTTTGCTGCGCGCACGACTTTTTTTCATCGTTCTTAATCCTTGGGTCCATTTTCACGTTTTCATCTGCCAAAAAAGTTCGCGCACAAAAAATTGAGCCTCGGGCAGCCTCAACAGGCCCGATAGACATTTGGGGTACCAAATAAGCTGCGTTCGCAAAATCATCTGCGCGCATGACTTTTTTTTCATCGTTCTTAACCCTTGGGTCCGTTTTCGCATTTTCGCTCGTAGGAAAGTTTGCGTACAAAAATTGAGCCCTAGGGCAACCTCGCAGGGCCCGATAGCCATTTGGAGCACCAAATGAGCTATGTTCGCAAAATAGTCAGCGAGCACGACTTTTTTCATCGTTCTTAACCCCTAGGTCCATTTTCTCGTTTTTGCCTGCTGGAAAGTTTGCACACAAAAATTGGGCCCCGGGGCCAAATAGCCATTTTGGGGCACCAAATGAGCTCCATTTGCAAAAACTGTCTGCGTGCACGGCTTTTTTCATCGTTCTTAACCCCTGGTCCGTTTCGTGTTTTCGCCCACTGGAAAGTTCGTGTACAAAAATTGGCACAGGTATAGCACAGCCGGGCCTGATAGAAATTAGAGGCACTCAAATGAGCTTCGTTCAACAAATTGTCTACACGCATGGCTTTTTTTCATCGTTCTTAATCCCTAGTTCATTTTCGCGTTTTCGCCCTCCGAAAAGTTCACGCTAAAAAATTGGGCCCCAGGGAAGCCCTGTCAAGCCTGATAGCTATTTGGGGCACCAAATGAGCTCCGTTCGCAAAATCATCTGCGCGCACGGCTCTTTTTCATCGTTCTTAACCCTTGGGTCCATTTTCGCATTTTCGCCCTACGGAAAGTTCGCGCACAAAAATTGGGCCACGGGGCAGCCCGTCAGACTCGATAGCCATTTGGGGCACCAAATAAGCTCCGTTCGCAAAACAGTCTGTGCGCACGGCTTTTTTTCATTGTTCTTAAACCTTGGGTCCATTTTTCGCGTTTTCACCCGTCGGAAAGTTCGCACACAAAAATTGGGCCAAGGGCAGCCCCGCCGGGCCCGATAGCTATTTGGTGCACCAAATGAACTCCGTTCGCAAAACCATCTGTGCGCACGACTTTTTTTATCATTTTAACCCTCGGTCCATTTTCGCGTTTTCTCTCGCCGGAAAGTTCACACACAAAATTGGGCCAGGGGCAACCCCGCCAAGCCCGATAGTCATTTGAGGTATCGAATGAGCTTCGTTCGCAAAACAGTCTGTGCGCACGCTTTTTTTCAATTGTTCTTAAACCTTGGTCCATTTTCGCATTTTCACCCGTCGGAAAGTTTGCACAACAAAATTGGGCCAAGGGCAGCCCCGCCGGGCCCGATAGCTATTTGGTGCACAAAATAAGCTCCGTTCGCAAAACCATCTGTGCGCATGGCATTTTTTTTATCATTTTAACCCCTCGGTCCATTTTCGCGTTTTCTCTCGCCGGAAAGTTCACACACAAAAATTGGCCAGGGGCAGCCCCGCCAAGCCCGATAGTCATTTGGGGTATCGAATGAGCTCTGTTCGCAAAATCGTCTGCGTGCAAGGCTTTTTTTCATTGTTCTTAAACCCTTGGTTCGTTTTCACATTTCGTCCGATGGAAAGTTCGCGCACAAACATTGAGCCGCAGGCAGCCCCACCGGGTCCGATAAGCCATTTGGGTCACCAAAATGAGCTTGGTTCGCAAAACTGTCTGCGCACACTGCTTTTTCTCATCGTTCTTAACCCTGGGTCAGTTTTCGCGTTTTCGCCCGCCCGGAAAGTTCGCCCAGAAAAACAGGCCCTGGACAGCCCACCGGGCCGATAGCCATTTGAGGCACCAAATGAGCTCCATTCGCAAAAAACCGTCTATGCGTATGAATTTTTTCATCGTTCTTAACAATTGGGTCAGTTTTCTGTTTTCGCCCGGCGAAAGTTCGCACACAAAAACTTGGCTCCGTCGCCCGATAAGCCATTTGGGCACCTAATGAGCTCAAACCGTCTATGCGCACATGTTTTTATCATTGTTCTTAACCCTATGGTCCGTTTTTTGCGTTTGCACCCACCGGAAAGTTCGCGCACAAAAAATTGGGCTTTTGGGTAGCCCCGCCGGGCCCAAAAGCCATTTGGGGCACCAAATGAGCTTTGTACGCAAAACCGTCTGCTGCGGGCATGACTTTTTTTTCATCGTTCTTAACCCTTGGGTCCATTTTCGAGATTTCGCCCATCGGAAAGTTTGCGCACAAAAAATTGGCCTCGGGACAGCCCCGCCGGGCCCGATAGCCATTTGGGCACCAAATGTGCTTCGTTTGCAAAATCGTCTGTTGCGCACACGTTTTTTTTTTCATCGTTCTTAACCCTTGGCTTCTTTTTCGCCTTTTTCGCCTGCCAGAAAGTTCGCGCACAAAAATTGGGCCTCAGGGCAACACCGCCCGGGCTCGATAGCCATTGGGGCACCAAATGAGCTCCGTTCGCAAATCCGTCTGCTATGCGCACGATTTTTTTTAATCGTTCTTAGCCCTTGGGTCCCTTTTTGCGTTTTCGCCCGCCAAAAAGTTCGCGCTTAAAATTGGGCCCTAGGGCAGCCCCGCCGGCTCGATAGCCATTTGGGGCACCAAATGAGCTCCGTTTGCAAAAACAGTCTGCGCGCACGGCTTTTTTTCAATCGTTCCTAACCCCTGGGTCCGTTTTTTTGCGTTTTTGCCGTAGGAAAGTTCGCGCAACAAAATTGCGGCTCGGGGCAGCCCTGAGGGCCCGATAGCCATTTGGGGCACCACATGAGCTCCATTTGCAAAAACCGTCTACGGGCACAACTTTTTTTCATCGTTCTTAACCCCTTGGTCCGTTTTCCGCGGTTTTTTCCCGTTGGAAAGTTCGCTTCACAAAAATTGGGTCCCAGGCAGCCTCGCTGGCCCGATAGCTATTTGGGTCAATAAATGAGCTCCGTTCGCAAATTCGTCTATGCGCACTACTTTTTTCCATTATTCTTAATCCCTGGGTCTGTTTTCCGTGTTTTTCGCCCGCCGAAAAGTTCGCACACAAAAAACTGGGCTCTGGGACAGCCCCGCCGGGGCCGATAGTTATTGGGGCACCAAATGAGCTCTGTTCACAAAACCATCTGCGCGCACGACTTTTCTTCATTGTTCTAACAATTGGGTCAGTTTCCGTGTTTTCGCTTGCCGGAAAGTTTGCACACAAAAAACTAGGCCCGGGGCAGCCTCGCTAAGCCCGATAGCCATTTGGGGACACCTAATGAGCTCCGTTTGCAAAACCGTCTGCGCACACGTCTTTTTTTCCATTGTTCTTTACCCTATTGTTCGTTTTTGCGTTTGCGCCGCGAAAGTTCGCGCACAAAAATTGAGCCTCGGGGCAGCCTCGTCGGGCTCGATAGCCATTTGGGGCACCAAATGAGCTCCATTCGCAAAATCGCATGCGCACATGACTTCATTTCATCGTTCTTAACCCCTAGGTCCGTTTTCACGTTTTTGCCCGTCAGAAAGTTCGCGCATAAAAACTGGGCCCCGGAACAGCCCCGCCAGGCTCGATAGTCATTTGGGGCACCAAATGAGCTCCGATCGCAAAACCATCTGCACACACAACTTCTTTTCATCGTGTTTAACCCTTAGGTCCGTTTTTGCGTTTTTTCGTTTTCGCCCGCCAGAAAGTTCAGGCACAAAAATTGGGTCCCGGGGTAGCCCCACCAGGCCCGATAGCCATTTGGGACAACAAATGAGTTTCGTTCACAAAACCGTCTACGCACGCCTTTTTTTCATCGTTCTTAATTCCTGGGTCCGTTTTTGCATTTTCGTCTACCGAAAAGTTTGTGCACAGAAACTGGGCTCGATAGCCATTTGGGGCACCAAATGAGCTGTGTTCGCAAAACCGTTTGCGCTTGGCTTTTTTTCACTGTTCTTAACCCCTGGGTTCGTTTTCGGGTTTTCGCCAAGTTCGCGCACAAAAATTGGGCCCCGAGACAGCCCCGTCAGGCTCGATAGCTATTTGGGGCACCAAATAAGCTTCGTTCGCAAAACAGTCTATGTGCACGACTTTTTTTCATCGTTCTTAAACCCTAGGTCCGTTTTCGCGTTTTCGCCCACCAGAAAGTTCATGCACAAAAATTGTGCCCCGAGGTAGCCCCGCTGGGCCCGATAGCCATTTGAGGCACCAAATGAGCTCCATTCGCAAAATCGTCTGCGCGCACGACTTTTTTTCATCGTTCTTAACCCTTGGGTCCGTTTTCGCGTTTTCGCGTTTTCGCCCATAGGAAAGTTCGCGCACAAAAATTGTGGCCCGGGGAAGACCCACCAGGCCCGATAGCCATTTGGGGCACCACATGAGCTCCGTTCGCAAAATCGTCTGCGCACACGACTTTTTTTCATCGTTCTTAACCCCTGGGTCCGTTTTCACGTTTTCAACCCGTCAGAAAGTTCACGCAAAAAAATTGGGCCCTAGGGTAGCCACGCTGAGGCCGATAGCCATTTGGGGCACCAAATGAGCTTCGTTCGCAAAACTGTCTGCGAGCACGACTTTTTTTCATCGTTTTTAACCTCTAGGTCTGTTTTCACATTTTCGCCCACCGGAAAGTTCGCGCACAAAAATTGGGCCTCGGAGCAACCCCGCCAGGCCTGATAGCCATTTGGTGCATTAAATGAGCTTCGTTCGCAAAACCGTCTACGCGTACGCCTTTTTTTCATCGTTCTTAACCCTGGGTCCATTTTCGCGTTTTCGCCCGCTGGAAACTTCGCGCACAAAAATTAAGCCCCAAGCAGCCCTACCAGGCCCGATAGCCATTTGAGGCACCAATTGAGCTTCGTTCACAAACCATCTGCATGCACGGCTTTTTTCATCGTTCTTAACTTCTGGGTTTTTTTTTGCGTTTTTGCCTGCCGGAAAGTCCGCGCACAAAAATTGGGCCCCGGGCAGTCCCACTGGGCCCGATAGCCATTTGGGCACCAAATGAGCTTTGTTCGTATAACTATCTGTGCGCACGATTTTTTTCATCGGTCTTAACCCCTGGGTCCGTTTTTGCATTTTCGCCTGCAGGAAAGTTTGCGCACAAAAATTGGGCCACAGAGCAGCCCCGCCGGTCCCAATAGCCATTTGGGGCACTAAATGAGCTCCATTCGCAAAATCGTCTGCGCGCAAGGCTTTTTTTCATCGTTCTTAATCCCTTGGTTCGTTTTCGCGTTTTCTCCTGTTGGAAAGTTCACGCATAAAAATTGGGCCCCGGGACAGCCTCACCGGGCATGATAGCCATTTGGGTCACCAAATGAGCTCCGTTCGTAAAACCGTCTGTGCGTACTACTTTTTTTTTTTTATCGTTCTTAACCCCTGGGTCTGTTTTCGTGTTTTCGCCTGCTGAAAAATTCGCGCACAAAAATTGGGCCCCGGGGCAGCCCCGCCGGGCCCGATAGCCATTTGGGGCACCAAATGAGCTCCGTTCGCAAAACCGTCTGCGCGCACGGCTTTTTCTCATCGTTCTTAACCCCTGGGTCTGTTTTCGTGTTTTCGCCTGCTGAAAAATTCGCGCACAAAAATTGGGCCCCGGGGCAGCCTCGTCGGGCCCATAGCCATTTGAGGCACCAAATGAGCTCCGTTCGCAAAACCGTTTGCACGCACGACTTTTTTTTCATCGTTCTTAACCCCTTGGTCCGTTTTTGCGTTTTCACCTGTCTCTTATACACATCTAGATGTGTATAAGAGAAGTTCACAACTCACTCAGGATTCAAGTCATGTCACTTATGGTCATTCTTGTGAAATGTAAGTTTCTATTATGAATAGTGTTATATAACGAGACTCGTTATTTCGTGGTCTGGTATTATACAAACTCCTTTGTATAGAACACCCCTGCTCACATGTCTCTACATAAATTATCAGGATCAAATCATTTGTAGCACTTTACAACAATTATAACATCTATGAAGCGGATCGTATTCGTAGTGTCACCAGGATAATGTATCCAGCCTTATCCATCTACTACAGACCATTTAGGTTATCACTTAAACATGGTCCACCTGTATGTCTTTACATACATTTAAGCTAAAGATTTTAACCTTAGATGCTAGTTTATTAGTCTTGTGGTTAATTCTACTAAATGATAAATAAAATATCTCATATTTTATTAAATAATAAATTTTTTGTAGATTACAATTACAAACTACAAGACCCACGAGATTTAGGGCATCAACCCCAATAGTAGAAAGAAGTTAACGCTTAGAGAAAATAGAAGACTCCATGCATTAGAGCTATGAGACACCTTGCGGCCAACTCTATTGAACTATGCGGCCAAAGGTCCAAGAAGGGGACGTTATGGCTAAGTACAATAATGTGGTATGTGAGAAGTATGCAACCAACCTCGTCTGCCAATGTTGAGACTGAGTTAACAAACAAGGTGACAGAGGATATGACGATGGATAGAAGTATGCACTAATCAAGAGAAGGCTTAAGTGGTCGCAAGACCATGCGATGAAGTTAAGCTGAGGAGTTCAGCTTAATTAACTTTTAAGCAAGCCAGGTGGTAGTCTTAGAGATGTCAATTGGAATATAAGTATGCTAGGTGACGTTTAATTAGGCTGGAATGTTCATGCAAGTTTAAGTATAAATTAACATGATGAAGAAGGAAAATGGTTTGCCAAAATTTTCTTACACCTAAGGGAATGAGTGCTACTGCCATCTGAAGACTTTGAAAATGTGAAGAGTTCTCGGCAAACTTGAAGAAAAATTGGAGGATTCCAATCAACTCAAAAGAAGCAATGCTCAATTTCTAAGGTACGTGAAAGTTAAGATGTTTATGAGCAAATTTGTTGAAGAGAGTTTAGCTAGATGAATGTTGGGATTAAAGTTATGAAATCTGAAAGATCGAATTTGGAATGGTGTTGTGGATGAATAAGCAGGCAACTGCATATGAAGAACAAGTAAACAACTGACCAATTGATGATATGCATTGACGCATATTGGGATAGACAAAGAGTTCACAACTAAAGTGCTTTGAGTACGTCGCCTAGTTGACGTTCATCGCATAGGCTAAGAAAGTGTTTCAGTACTTACCGGAATACCTTGATGAAGGATTTCCAATTCTCAACCAAGTTATAAGGTAAGATGGCTAAGGATAGATGATGCGGTAAAGATGGTTTATGATGCGTCGAACTTAGCTGTGATGCGATGAATTACTAGTATGCTATGAAGTTAAGTTTATGCATTAAGCTCAAAAGGGAGCTATTATGCTGACCAATAGACCTTTCTTTGTTTAAGGCCAAACGTAAATATGAGAGCCTTACAGACTCCTTGGATAAATAGCTTAAGACATAGAGGGACTAGTTTTCAAGTAATTTTCTAGGTGTTTTACGTATAAGTGGTTTACTTGCCCTGTCTTCTTCCCTTTCTCAATTCCATCATATTTCTGTTCACCATTTTCGCAGCTCCAAATGATAAGATGGCAAAGCAGTCGAGTTCTCTTTTCCTCGAGGAATGGTTGAAGAGCATCGGCGGCACTGCTCTTAACTCCAAACTCACTTCCTCTTCTGCTCGAGAAATTATCCAAGCATGGGCTGAGCTTAGAAGCTCTTTGGAACATCAATCCTTTGATGATCGCCACATTCAATCGCTCAAAATTCTCGTTAACTCTCAGTCCTCACTCTATGTTGCAGACCCTCAAGCTAAGTTGGTGATTTCTATACTTTCTTCTCCCAATTTCTCTATTCCTGATGAATCCTATCCCCTTTTTCTGAGGATCCTTTATATCTGGGTCAGAAAATCTCTCCGACCCTCTTTAGTTCTTGTCGATTCATCTGTTGAGGTTCTCTCTCATATTTTTTCTTCCAAAATTGAATTGCGGAAGAACCCTTTGTTTTTCTCTGAAGGGGTTTTAGTTTTGGGTGCAATTTCGTATCTGCTTTCAGCTTCAGAAAAATCAAAATTATGCTGTTTGGAGTTGCTTTGCAGGGTTTTGGAAGAAGAATACCTACTGGTTGGATCAGTGGGAGAGATAATTCCAGAATTTCTTGCTGGGATTGGTTATGCTTTATCTTCATCAGTGAATGCTCATGTTGTTAGATTGTTAGATTCTTTGTTAGGAATTTGGGGTAATATAGGTGGCCCTATTGATACTCTTTCTAGTGGGTTAATGATTCTGCATATGATTGAATGGGTGACCTCTGGTATGATTAGTCTTCATTCTTTTGAGAAATTAGATGTGTTTAGCCAAGCTATTTTAGTGTCTTCAAAGGAAAGTTATGCTTCATTTGCTGTTGTAATGGCTGCAGCTGGAATATTGAGGGCTTTTAATACTCAAAAAGGCTTGTTGAGTAGTTCAGAAAGAGAAACAATATCTAGAATAAGGATTTCAGCCCAAGATTGTTTAGAATCTATAGCAAGGAATTTTATTTCTACTATGGAAGGATCTTCAATTACAGGCAATGACCATAGAAGGAGCGTGCTTCTATTGTGTATTTCGTTGGCAATAGCACGTTGTGGTCCTGTGTCATCTTGCCCGCCTGTGCTCATTTGTGTTGTTTATGCTTTGTTGACTGAAATATTTCCTTTGCAGCGTTTATATGCCAAAATTAATGAATTCTCTTTTGCCGAGTTGGGTGCGTTGGGGCTTACTCTAGTGAACGAGCATCTGGGTAGTATTCCTTTTAAGGAAGCCGGGGCCATCACTGGTGTTTTTTGCAGTCAGTATGCTACACTTGAGGAAGAGGACAAAAGTTTTGTTGAGAATCTTGTATGGGATTACTGTCAAGACGTCTACTCAAGGCATAGACTAGCCGGTTTGGTGCTTCGTGGCAGAGAGGATGAATTATTAGAGAATATAGAGAAAATTGCAGAGTCTGCTTTCCTCATGGTTGTAGTTTTCGCATTAGCCGTCACAAAAGAAAAGTTAGATTCCAAATATACGCTGGAAAGTCAGTTTGACATATCAGTAAGAATACTTGTTTCATTCTCTTGTATGGAATACTTTCGGCGTATTCGCTTGCCAGAATATATGGATACTATCCGAGGGGTTGTTGCAAGCATTCAGGGGAATGAGTCTGCTTGTGTATCTTTCATTGAATCAATGCCTACGTACCAAGATCAAACAAATGGGCCTGGTACTGGTTTCAAGTTATTTTACTTTGTAATCAAAATTAGGTTATGTTACTTGATGTTTCTAATATTGGTTTTTATGCTGATATTGTATATGCTTTTCAAGGATTTGAAAATTGAAATTCATTGTTTTCCAGATAACTCTATTGGGCGGATAACAAAATATTCATGGACCAAGGACGAAGTGCAAACTGCACGTATGTTGTTTTATGTACGAGTCATTCCAACTTGCATTGAGCGTGTTCCTACCCAAGTGTATGGGAAGGTGGTAGCCCCAACAATGTTTTTGTATCCTGTTCTAAGACATGCATATTCTTCTTTGTTTCTTTTTTCTTCTTCTTCTTCTTCATTTTTTCCCTCGTGAACTGTTTACTTCCTTATTACCAAGTCAATAAGATATATGGGGCATCCAAATGCAAAAGTAGCCCGAGCTTCGCACTCCGTGTTTATAGCTTTCATGTCTGGGAAGGATGACCTTGGCGATGAAAAGAGAGTGACGTTGAAGGAGGAGCTTGTTTTCTACTACATTGAGAGATCTTTATCAGTATTGCTCTCAACTAAAAACTTCTTTCTTTATTTATTAAACCAAACTTCAACTCGATAACTTGAGTCGGATGTTGAATTTTCAACTTTTATGATTTTAGGGGTATCCTGGCATTACACCATTTGAAGGCATGGCTTCAGGAGTTGCAGCTTTGGTACGATATCTTCCTGCAGGGAGTCCAGCAATCTTTTATTGTATTGACAGTCTTACTGTAAAAGCTACCAGCCTTTGCAGTGAAAACTTCATGGATGACGCGGATTTGTGGAAGACTTGGCAAGGAGACTTGGAGCCTTCCAAGAAAATTTTAGATATGCTTTTACGGCTCGTTTCTCTTGTTGATATACAGGTATTATACTATGTACAACCTAATATGTTTGTCCTTCCATATTTAGTGCAGTAGGCATTTTATATTCTCTCTTTTAAACAATATATATTAACTTGTGTTATAAATGGAATGTTGATTTCATGAAATTGATTCTGTAGCCAAGATATTATTCAATTAAATGTTGAGTGGCTTAAAGTTATTTGTTACTGTAGCCAAATTCATGTATTTGATGTACTCGAATTAGTAGTTAATGATGAACTAACCTACCATAGTGATTAGATTAATTCTAAATTGTGGGATCTGGGACTGTTCAAAGCTACCAGGATTCCACTGCATTATATTTGCATATCTAGGAAGGATATTGACTGAAGAAAGAAATAGACCATACATCAGCTGCTAAATTTCTGTCTGAATTTGTTTAGTTTGGATTTTGGCTCTCGCATATTTTAGGTCCTACCAAGCTTGATGAAGAATTTAGCACAACTAATCATCGAGTTACCCACAGAAGGCCAAAATATGGTTCTTGATCAGTTATACTCCCTGGTTTCAGAAGCCGATGATGTCACCCGTAAACCCATGTTAGTTTCATGGCTACAGTCGTTGTCTTATCTTTGTTCCCAATCTAAGAGCACAGATGCACGTTCCATTGAGAAGCAAAGTACACGGCTTACAAATTTTGCATGGATTGTTGATCCATTGAACCGTATTCGATCCTATGCACGACTTTGAGGTATGAATGTTTAATTGTCTGTTTAATTTTTCTCACTTCCCTAATAATGTTGAGTTTATTGTATGCATTTGGTGCAACATATTTACTTTATGATTTTATCCTATTTGTGCTTTTTGTTTGGAAGATGTGTGTATTTGTATAAAGAAGCAAAAATTTATGGTTGGCTTGTATGTATTTTGTTCATTTATGTGGGTTATGTTTGTTTTTGCCTTTAGTTATGTGAGTTGTGTTTCTCTTTTTACCTCAATGTTTGTTATGAATTCCTCAAAGTTTATTGCCCTCTTTCCAATCAAATTGGCCAAAAAAGGTTTGCCACGAAAAGTTTCCAGGAGGCCTCTTATAAGGAAAACTCATGCCTTAAGAACATTGCATGAATAACTCAGTTATTGGGTGATGGCACCAATTAATCGAAAACAAAGATGTCATGAAGTAGAACCGAAAGAGCATGTGAGAGAGAGATGGTCCAAAAGTTTCATTCTCTTATCAGCTGCTTAACCCTTTGGTCTCTTTTATTTCATTTTTAAAGGCTTCTTGACAATTGAAAAACAACAATAAACCTCTTAAGAATTTTGAACTCCTGCATTGCAACCAAGAACATTTATTCCCTTTATAGATGTTTAAACTGAAACTATGTTATGCATGGAACAAGAAGTTGAACCCTGGTGCATGTGGCAAGATCACCTGCAGGAAGTGTGAACATTGAACAGTTATGATAGATATTGAAAGTAAAAGGAAAAAGAAATACCACAAGGTTTAGGTGGAAAACCCTAATTCAGGGAGAAAAAATCACGATAGAGAAGTTTTTATTATTTTAATGTCATGTGTACAAGAGACCCCAAACTCAGATTAAATAGAATAAGGGAAACCCTAATTTTAGTAGGCATAAAAGAAAAGACAAATATGTCCTTAGAGCTAATGCACCATATCTCAACACTCCACCTCAAGCTTCAAATGTTTGTCTCGGTAATCATCTGGTAAGAACATCTGCAACCTATTAGACTGAAGGAACATAGGGAATACAGATAACCCCGTGGTCTAACTTCTCTTTAATAACATGTCTGTCAATTTCAACATGCTTGGTTCTATCATGTTGTACTGGATTGTTGGCAATACTGATGGCAACCTTATTATCACAATACAGCTTCATGGGACCCAGACTGTCCTAGTGAAGATCAACCAAAACTTTCTGTAACCATATTTCTTCACACACTCCCAAGCTCATAGTTCTTTACTCTGCCTCAATACTGCTTCTGGCAACTACACCCTATTTTTTACTCCGCCAAGTCACCAAATTTCCCTATACAAAGGTACAATATCCCAAGGTTGACTTTCTATTTGTCACTGAACCTGCCTAATCTGAGTCAGTATATGCTTCGATGCTCCATGTGTCATATTTTATAAAAACCAAGCCCTTCCCGGGAGTAGACTTCAGATATCTCAGAATTCGAGTCACTGCTTCCATGTGTTCCTCATACGGATTCTGCATGAACTGGCTTACCACACTCACAGCAAGGAGATGTCGGGCCTAGTATAAGACAGGTAAATCAGTTTTCCTACAAGACGTTGATACCTCTCCTTATTTACAAGCATTCCTTCCGTAATGTCTTTCAGTTTGCCATTAACCTCAATAGGAGTGTCAATGGGTTTGCATCCAGTCATTCCTATTTCCTTTAACAGGTCCAGAGTGTACTTCCGTTGAGACACTGATATTCTTGCTTTCGATCTTGCTTTCTATCCCGAGAAAATACCTCAGACTACCAAGATCTTTGATCTTAAATTCACTTGTCATCCTCTGTTTTAGTTTAACAATTTCTGTCGTATCATCCCCTGATAAAATGATATCGTCGACATACACTACCAAAATAGCAATCTTCCCTGAAAGTGATCTTTTGGTGAACGATGTATGATCAGAATGCCCTTCAACAAACCTTTGGGATTTAACAAACACTGTAAACCTATCAAACCACGCTCTCGGAGACTGTTTCAACCCATATAAGGATTTTCTGAGTTTGCAAACATGGTTTCCAAATTTAGCTTCGAAACATGGAGGGGGACTCATGTAAACCTCTTCTTCTAACTCACCATTCAGGAAGGCATTTTTAACATCCAGCTGATGTAGAGGCCAATCCTTATTCGCTGCAACAAACAGAAGAACTCGGATCATGTTGAGCTTAGCCACTGGGGAAAAAGTTTCTGAATAATCAATCTCATACGTTTGAGTAAACCCTTTAGCAACTAACCTGACCTTATATCTCTCGGGCGTTCCATCAAACTTATACTTCACCATGAACACTCATTTGCAACCAGCTGTCTTGTGACCTCTAGGGAGAGTCACTAAATCCCAAGTCTGGTTCGCATCGTGAGCTCTCATTTCTTCCATTACTGTTGCTCTCCACTCAGGAACCTCCAGGTTGCATGCACACTGGTAGATATTGCCAGGGCATCCAGTTGAGTAGTAAAAGCCTTAAAAACAGGAGACAAGTTACTATATGTCAGAAAACTATGCATAGGGTACTTTGTACATGACCTGGTTCCTTTCCTCAGAGTGATTGGCATATCAAGAGTGATATCATAATTGCCAATTTTTGTCGGTCTCTCTCCAGTATCAAACTTCTGAGACAATTTTTCACCTTCCTGAGAGTCTTCCAGCACTTCATTACCTCCTGTAATTTCAACCTTCTCCGAGTCTGTCTCACCACCTTCTATGCACCTAGACTTCTCTTCAAGAATCTTCTCTAAAGCAACAGGATCTTGACCTGAGCTGGTTCCGATGCTTGGACACTTTCCGATGGAACAACAGGAATTTCCTGGGTTTCCTTTCTGAGATTCTTCCTACAGTATGTTATCCAGGGCATTTGTCTAGTGGGGAGGACAGACACTGGAATATCAGGGATAGGTTCGGGACTAGGTAGGACAGGTTCGGGACTAGGTAGGTTGGATTCAGGAACGGGTTCAGGACTGGGTTCAGGAACAGTAGAACTAGGTTCAAGATTGAAGCTAATAGGTATGGAGTATGTGGAACTATTAGTCTCTTCACTTGTGGTCTCCCCCTGATGACGACTAACGGGAAAGAATGGTTCATCTTTAAGGAATGTGACATCCATAGTGACAAAGTACTTTCTGAAAGTTGGGTGAAAACATTTATATCCTCGCTGATGAAGGGGATACCCGACAAACACACACTTTTGAGCACGTTGGACAAACTTAGTTTGGTGAGGGCCATGAGTGTGAACAAAAGCTGTAAACCCAAACACAGGAGAGGAACTTCAAGAATAAAACGTGTAGACTGACAGGACTCTTTAAAGCACTCAAGGGGTGTTTGGAATTTTAGAACACGTGAAGGCATCCTATTAATGAGATGGGCTGCAGTGAGGACCGCTTCTCCCCATAGATATGATGGGAGAGACGTAGGGATCATCAAGGAACAAGCAACTTCAATAAGATGGTGATTTTTCCGTTCAGCCACCCAGTTTTGTTGCGGAGTATAAGCACAAGAGTTTTGATGGATGATTTCTTTTGACGTTAGGAATTCCCGGAGCTGTCTCTTATACACATCTAGATGTGTATAAGAGACAGGTATAAGCACAAGAGTTTTGATGGATGATCCCTTTTGACGTTAGGAATTCCCGGAGGGTGTGATTGACAAACTCACGCCCATTGTCACTTCGAAGGATGGCAATCTTCGTATTAAACTGAGTTAAGATGGTGGTATAGAATTGTTGGAAGGTAGACAGGACCTCGAATTTATCAGCAAGGAGGTATACCTATGTAAGTCGGGTATGATCATCGATGAAAGTGACAAACCATCGTTTACCAAACAGGGTAGAGACGTTTGAAGGACCCCAAACATCACTGTGGATCAAGTGGAAAGGCTGGGTAGGTTTATAAGGTTGAGAGACAAAAGAAACACGAGGTTGTTTAGCACGTATACAGACATCACAAGACAAAGAAGAAATATTCACATTATGGAATAAATGAGGAAACAAATATCTCATATATTGAAAACTTGGATGTCCAAGATGAAAATGCCACAATAAATAATCTTTTTCAGACATAGTAAATGAAGATAAAAGACTAGTCCTAAACAAATTCCTGGAGGAAGCATCTTTAGAAAAGAAATAGAGGCTTCTGTCATATCGAGCAGTGCCAATCGTCTTCCCCAATCTCAAGCCCTGAAACAAAGTAGCATCTGATGAGAAGACAACTCTACAATTCAAATCTTTTGTTAATTTACTTATTGATAACAAATTGTAAGAAATTTTTGGCACATGTAGGACATTTTGTAGAACTAATCCCTGAAATGGTGACAGTCTGTCTTTTCCAGCAACAGGAGCGAAGGACCCATCCGCAATACGAATCCTCTCATTTCCAGCACTCGAATAATACCAGAAGAATCGATCTGATAAGCCAGTCAAGTGATCAGTCGCTTCTGAATCTAGAATTCATAACTCATTCCCTTCAATGAGGAAACTAAAAGATTGAGGGTTACCTGATTGAGCAACTGTTTCGATCCCTATGGTACCTGAATCACCTAGGTTGGTTACCGGAGGTTGTGTCTGAGGTTGTACCTGAGGTTGTGTGGCCCCTTCAACTGATTCACTCACCATAGCACGCCCAGATTTTGACTTGTCATTTGGGGGGCGACGTTTACCATTAGGAAGTCGACCATGCAGTTTCCAACACTGATCCTTCATGTGCCACTGTTTTTTGCAATGCTCACATACTGGGGGTATTTTGCTATTCTGTCTGTCACTATCAAATCCAGAGGATTTCACCCCAAAAGCAGTTGATTCTACAGTGGTAACCCCAAACCCATTCATTGCACTCGATCTATCCTCTTCCAATTGAACCTCTGAACAGACCTCCATGGGGGACGGTATCGCTACCCTAATATTCAACTTCGACCCGTATCAAATTTGGGGTGCAACCCTGCAAGAAAATCATACACACGATCAACCTTTTCTATCTTCGAGTACTGGATTCCGTCATGCGGGCAATTTCAGATGATCTCCCAACATAGATCCATTTCTTGCCATAACAAAGACATTATGTTGAAATAGGATGTTACATCCATGCTCACTTGCTTGCACTCATGAACCTGATTACGTAAAGTATACAAGCGAGATGCGTTCTGTCTTCTAGAATATAACCTACGGACCGCATCCCAGATATCCCTTGCAGTGGCTAAATATAGTAGGAATTCCCAATTTGAGGTTCCATGCTACTTATCAGCATTTACCGAAGGAAAGAATCTTCTGCCTTCCAGACCCGCTCTTGGGGATCCCCAGGGCTCGGTCACGGTATTTCTCCAGTTAAGTACCCAAATCTATGGTGCCCTTCATGGACCATTTTAATCGTTTGGGACCAAGAGAAGTAGTTTTGGCCATTCAACTTCTCACCTGTGATCATTCCTGTAGAGTTTCCTGAAGTACCAGTTAACAAATTAGCAGTAGGTAGAATAGGGAGCACTATTACCGGGTTTTCTTAATAGATTGGAAGATTGAAAGACTCATGGCCATTCAGTTTTGAACCAAGAACTGTCATCTGTTATTGGAGACTTGCCAATTGCTGTTGAAGTTCCCTATGGGTCTCTGATCTTGATTGTTTCTGCTCATAGGAACCGAGAATAGAATTTTCACCCATAGAGTCACCCACTCGATACCGAGGCTGAACCGGATACACGTTTGGGATGGACCCCTGTTGTTGGAAGGAACCAAAAAACTGGTCAGAAGATTCAACCGGGTACTGCCCAAACACCTCGGTGTTGCTTCTTGAAGCTACACGGCCAGGTATTGCACCGGCTGAAGGATTGGTGGCTGACTGGTGCGAGACTGGCTCGGGAGGACGCGCGACTGACAATCTGGGAGGAATAGCAAACGACTGGCGTGGGATTTGCGTGGACGCGAGTAGCTGGTGCGCGATCGTTTGACCCGACTCGGAAGTTGGAGTGAACCCACCCGACATTTGCTGCAACTATGCGAACAATGGCACGCCGACTAGGGTTGGGCTGCTCGCCATCTAGATTGTCCGTGGCTGCTCGAAGGTTGGGTCGCGGCTGCTCGACGGCGCGGCTCCGACGACTGTAGGGTTGAGGTCGATCGGCGGCTGTAGGGTTGTTGGGTTCAAGATTGTCTGGAGATACCGATCCATAGCCGCTTGAATCATGGCCATATTAGTTGGGTCAGCTATTGCTCCATCATCAACCACGTCTGATGACTGAATTTCTTCTATCGGGGCTAGGATTTCATCACCTTGCTCTGATACCATATTGAAAGTAAAAGGGAAAAGAAATAACACAAGGTTTACATGGAAAACCCTAATTTAGGGAGAAAAAACCACGATAGAGAAGTTTTTATTATTTTAATGTCATGCATACAAGAGATCCCAAACTCAGATTAAATAGAATGAGGGAAGCCCTAATTTTAGTAGGCATAAAGGAAAAGATAAATATGCTCTTAGAGCTAATGCACCATATTTCAACAATAGACATAAAAGAAGGCTTTCAAGACAGATGGTGTAGAATAAATACTAATATACTAGGCACTATAAACCTCTACATTCATATCAGATAACTTTTTTTCTTCAATAAGAAATAGAGACTTGTATTAAAAAAAAAAAAGGACAAAGGAAAACAAACCTAAGGGCCCTCCGCCGCAGCAGCAAAAGCACTAATGAATAAGCCTTTCAGTTGTTAAAAAAAAGTGTGTGATGTAGTTTGTGCACCACCAAGAAGCTGTATGGTGAACAACAGTCCAAAAAGAATTAAAAGAATCAGACTTATTCGTTCCAAATGCACCACAAAAGGGACTGAGAAGTACATCTCCAATGGACATTCCCTTCAGGACCAAAAGCTTTACTATCTCTAGCCTATCAATCAACCAATCATGGATCTTGCTTGGGAGGCAACACTCCAAGCCAAAAGTTCTGAACAAGAGATCCCAACCCTTCTCGACAAAGCCACAATGTAGAAACAAATGGTCAAGGGACTCCTCTTTTTAAGGCAAAGATAGCAGACTGGAGGACTAAGAGAAAAATGTTGAAGCTTTCTTTGAAGCTTTTCATGAGTGTTAAGGCTTTTGTAAGCAGTAGACCATAGGAAAAACTTCACATTTTTTGGAATTTTGAGATTCCAGATGAAACGCATCAGGGTTAATTGCAAGAGAAAAGTTGAATGGTCAGAATCATTTCTCCTGGTTTTAGTCCATTAAAATGACTCTTGAAGGACGTCACAAGTTTAGGTATCTAACTGGTGAGATACCTAGACCTAGGCCAAGGGATCCTTAGGAGTGCATTTGGAAAGGAGAGGACTCCCTGCTTTGATCACTACTGATTAATAGTATGGAACCTCAGATAGGGAAACCATTGTTGTATGCTTTGACTGCTCGAGATATCTGGGATGCAATTTGAAAATTATATTCTAAGAGGCAGATTGCATTTCGTCTTTACACCCTACATAAACAGGGTCCGAGTGCAAACGGGGGGCGATGGATGTCACTTCATACTTTAACAAATTTTTCTTAATCTGGCAGGAGATGGACCTGTGTCGTGAAATTATCTGGGAATGTCCTTGTAGAGGTGTTTAGTATTCCAAGATTGAGGAAGTTGATCGTGTCTGATTTCCTAGCTAGTTTGAACTCCAAGTTCGATGCAGTACAAGGCTGTATATTGGGACAGAGGCCTATACCTTCTCTTATGGAAGTGTGTTCTGAGGTTCGTCTAGAGGAAGACAAACAGTGCTATGAACATCATGATCATATCTGATATTGATTCTACTGCTTTCAGTACAAAATTATCTAGTTCTAATAGTGACAAGAAAAATGGGAAATAGACCCTAATGTGTGAACATTGCAAGAAACCTTGGCATAGGAAAGATTAGTGTTGGTAGTTACATGGTAGACCACCGAATGACAGAAGATGTCCTCCAAATGACAGGCCAATCTTGGTCGGGCTCTTATGAGTGAATTTGTGAGTGCCCTCCAGTCACAACCTCAGGTGAATTGTCAAAGTGACCATAATGTCTCTTCCCTTAAGGCTGTTGCTCAATCAAGTACCTCTCAATCCTAAGTCTCCTCAATATAAATGGTAAGAAACCATGGATACTTGATTCAGGGGCTATAGATCATTTGATTGGTTCTTCTGATAATTTTCTATCATATCTTCCTAGTGCTGGTAAGGAAAAGATTCGGATTGCAGATGGGTCCTTTGCTCCTATTGCGGCAAGTGTCATATTTCTCCTTTTGATGGTTTAACTTTACATAATATCCTGCATATACCCAAAATATCTTACAATTTACTATCTATTAGTAAGATAACTAGAGATCTGAATTGTCAAGTTGCTTTCTCACCAGATAATGTTTTCTTTCAGGACTTGAGCTCGGGGAAGACGATTGGCACTGCCTAGCACAATAGGGATTCTATGTCCTTAACTCTTTCTCTAGGAACTGTTATAGGACTAGTTTGTTGTCTTCTTATTTTTCAACTTTAGAAAAAGATTGTATGTTGTGGCATTTTCGCCTTGGTCATCCAAATTTCAAATATATGAAATATTTATTTTCTCATTTATTCAATAAAGTTGATGTCTCTTCTCTATCTTGTAATGTGTGCATTCGTGCAAAAAAAGCATAAGGTCACCTTTCCGTCTCAACCTTACAAAACTTCTCAGCCCTTCACCCTTATTTATAGTGATGTTTGGGGTCCCTCGAGTATTACCACCTCTTCGAGGAAATGGTGGTTTGTGACTTTTATTGATGATCATACCCGTCTTACATGGGTTTTTCTCTTCACTGATAAATCTGAGGTTTGTCGGTATTTCAACAATTTTATACTACTCTTGAGACTCAGTTCAACACAAAAATTGATGTTCTTTGTAGTAATAATGGTCGTGAGTTCCTTAATAATACTTTTTGTGATTTTTTGTCTTCTAAAGGTATTGTCCACCAAAGCTCGTGTGCCTATACACCTCAACAGAATGAGGTGGCTGAAAGGAAAAATCGTCACCTTCTTGAGGTTGCACAGTCTCTTATGTTGTCTACTTCACTTCTATCTTACTCATGGAGGGATGCAGTTCTGACTGTAGCTCATCTTATTAATCGAATGTCTTCCCGTGTCCTCCAACTCCAAACCCCTCTTGAATGCCTCAAGGAGTCATACCCTACCACGCGGCTTATTCCCGATATTCCTCTTTGAGTTTTTGGGTGCACTACCTTTGTCCATAGTCATGACCTTAATCAAACTAAGTTTACTTCTCATGCTTAGAAATGTGTCTTCATTGGGTATCCCCTTCACCAGCGAGGTTATAAATATTTTCACCTTTCTTCCTAGAAATACTTCATCTCAATGGATGTAACGTTCCTTGAGGATAAACCTTTTTTTCCCGTTAGTTATCTTCAGAGGGAGAGTACTAGTGAAGAGACTAACTGGTCCACATCTTCAGTCCCTACTGACCTTTCTGAACTCCTTCCTAAATCCATCCTGAGTGCCCATGACACTGTTCTACCCACTAAACAAGTCCCTTGGATAACCTACTACAAGAAGAATTTTAGAAAGGAAATGGTGTCCCCTACTACTTCACCGACGCCAGTCCATGAATCTGAACCAACACAAGCTCAAGGTACTACTGGCCCTGATAATACTAATTTGTGTGTTAAGGATGATATTGTTAATTTGCCTGAGGATGACAGGAATGATATGTTAGTTCTAGAGAATAACAGGGTTGCAAGCAGTGATGAGACTTCGACAGAAACACAAGAGGGTGAGATTCTTCATCAGACTGGAAAATGTAATCAAAATCTCATTACAGATAAGGAATCAAACAAACTGGAGGATTGTGTTATCTCTCTTGACATGCCCATTGCATTAGAAAGGGTATCGGATCCTGCACCAAGTACCCCATTTATAGTTGCATGTCTTACAGTAATCCGTCTTCTAGGTTCAGGGCGTTCATTGCCAGCCTTGATATAGTAATAATACCGAAAAACATACATATGGTTATGGAAATTCCTGAGTGGAAGACTGCCGTCATGGAAGAAATGAGAGCTCTTGAAAAGAATAATATGTGGGACCTTGTTGCTCTTCCTAAAAGGCATAAAATAGTTGGGTGCAAGTGGTGTTCACTTTGAAGTATAAATCAGATGGAACTCTAGACAGGTACAAGGCCATATTTGTAGCAAAAGGGTTTACTCAAACTTATGGGATAGATCATTTTGAGACTTTCTCCCTTGTAGCGAAGTTAAACATGGTTCGGGTCCTTTCTGTTGCAATTAATAAAGACTGGCCTCCCCATCAACTTGATGTGAAAAATGCATTTCTGAATGGTGAATTAGAAGAAGAGGTGTATATGAGCCCCTCCCCCCAAGTGTTAAAGCTCGGTTTGATCATCAGGTTTGTAAACTCAGGTAGTCTTTGTATGGTTTGAAATAGTCCTCAAGAGCGTGGTTTGACAAGTTTACTACCTTTGTTAAGTCCCAAGGTTTCACTCAGAGACACTCTGATCACACATTTAAAAAATGTCAGTATCTGAGAAAATTGTTGTTCTAATTGTGTATGTTGATGATATTGTCCTGTAGGAGATGATGTTGTTGAGATCACTAGGCTGAAAAAGAAAGTGGCTGATGAGTTTGAGGTCAAAGATCTAGGGAATCTGAAGTATTTCCTTGGAATGGATGTGGCAAGATCAAAGGAAGGGATCTTTGTCTCACAATGGAAACACAATTTTGACCTGTTAAAAGAAATACGTACGATTGGATGTAGACCTGTTGAAACTCCTATTGAATTCAATGCAAAACTAAGAGATTTTGTTGACAAAGTTCCTATTGATAAAGAGAGGTATCAACATCTAGTAGAAAAGCTGATTTACTTATCTCACACTAGACCAAATATTTCTTGTGTCGTCAATGTTGTTAGTCAATTTATGCATGCACTCTACGAAGAACATATGGAAGCTATGAATTGGATTATGAGATATTTGAAAAGTTCACCAGGTAAAGGTTTGATGTTTAGAAAAACTAACAGGAAATGCACTGAGACTTATACTGACTCTGATTAGGCAGGATCAGTTATTAGCAGAAAGTCTACCTCTGGATATGATACTTTTGTGTGGGGTAACCTAGTTACTTGGAGAAGTAAGAAGCAAAGTGTTGTTGCTAGAAGCAGTGCTGAAGCTAAATACAAAGCTATGAGTTTGAGAATCTGTGACGCAATCTAGTTGAAGAAAGTTCTGTTTATTTACACCAAGATAGTGTTCTACCCATGAAGCTCTATTGTGATAATAAAGCGACTATAAGCAGAGCCAATAATTCTGTACAACATGATAGAACGAAACATGTGGAGATTGATAGACAGACACTTTATAAAAGAGAAACTGGACAATGGCAGTGTCTGTATTCCGCATTCCATTTAGTCAACAAGTTGTTGATGTTCTCACCAAAGGGTTACTCAGGCAAAGTTTTGATTCATGTGTTAGCAAGTTGGATTTGATTGATATCTACGCCCCAACTTGAAGGAGAGTGTTGGAAATAGGGAGTATTGTTGATAGTTTATAGTCCAAGAGTATTTTAGTATTTTACTTTACCAGGTTTATTTCCTTTTTTTATTTTAGGACTTGTTAGAGCCTATAAATATGACTTCTATTATAACTTTTATTTTGTGTTAAAAAATAATAAAAGAGACTTCCCCATCTACTTAGTGTTCTCTATCTTCCGTTCTCTATTTTCTAACAACAATAATGAGTACAGTGAGGAAGACGAAAAACATTGGTATCTTCAATATTGGGCCCATTAGTGAGTCGAGCATTGAACATATGTTATCCAAAGGGTAATTTCCATTTCATTTTTACAACATTTTCATGGAGTATTCTTTTCATTCCAAGATGGATTTGGGAAACTTTGTCCCGAGATTTTTCAGTTTGAGTCTACCACACTCAAAGAGTTGAGAGAAGGAAGCTTCAATTTATCACCACGAATTTGAGAACAATTTTTTTTTTTTTTTTTTTTTTAAATTTTGGGAGGGATAGAATATGATGTAATAGGATATAGGGGAAATTTAGTAAATTCAGGATTAGTTATCCTATCCCACACTTAATTCTCTATAAATAGAGAACCCCTCTCTGTATGGATAAATGGGATTTGGAGCTTAGGAGGAGCTTGTCAGACAAATGGATAACTAGATTTTCCTTAGTGATATGCAAACTTTAGCAATTTGAAAATTAGGAATCCATTTGTTGAACTTTTAAAATCAAATTCTAAAACCCCAAATCAAATGGGCATCAATCCAAGGAAGGATTAGATTTTGGATTACCTTTTGACCAGAGACGAAGAGATAAGGAGAACTAGTTCCTCATTCATAGTTTGAACACTTCACAAGCAAGATGATTAGACTTACCTAAATGTTCTTGGCATGCATCCCTGACTCAAGAATTGCAAATTAGTCATGGGATTTTGTCATCTACCGGAAGATTTTCATTTAGAAAAAACCCTAAAAACTCAAAACATCAAAGAACTATTGCATTGTGTTCCCTTCCCTCCCTTAAAACCTATCTACTTATCCAAAGGGACTTAAAAGTCCAATGTACCCCTAACTCAAAAGACTAAAACCCCATGTAAAAGCTCAATCAAATGAAAATACCAAAAACTCGTTATGTTTGTAAGTAAAGTAATACTAATGAAATTTAACAAAGCTCAATCAAATGAAACCAATTATAGAGCTTCTAATTAGTTGTTTGAATCCCCTCAATTGAGTTCATCTCTATTTGTATACGAGAATTCAATGCTACCCGTAGCTTCTTCGCTCTTGAATGTGTATTTGGTCCTGGAGGTAACATGAGGACGTCTTAGTTCATATCACTTGAACTAAAAATTGATGTTGTTAGACTTTGATTTGAACAATAACAGGGACATTTTGATTAAGTGTCTTCTCTTGCAAATCTCCTCCGCCTCCTCTGCATCTAACCATCTTACAATTGCAAGTTCTTAGAAATTTAATATGGTTATAAGTTTTAACTCTGTATTCTGTTTTGAAGCAATGGCATGAGCTGGTGAAGAAAAACATTTTGTGCTTGTCTTCTAACATAGTTAATGAAACTCTAATTGAGATATCACTTTTGCTGCTTAAATATATATTCTTGGTAGAACTGAAACTAGAGCTAAACCCCCGACTTCACTCATTGCATCTAACTCCGATCTTATTATGTGTTTTACATAGGTGTTGTCACCTGAACTTACTTGCGGCGAGCACAACATATTTTAATCAAGCTTACTGTCCCAAGTTTATCTGAGAATTGCACCCATTTTGGTCAGTCTGCAAAGCGAAAATGAAAGAAGCTTTGAAACATCCCTAGTCTTAGTCTTTGTCTTTCAGTAGAGTTTTCCCCATTCTTTTAGTTACCTTAAAAGAGAACTGTTTACAAAACAAGCTGCACGAAAGAGGCCAAGCCATAACATATGAGACGACTCAACTTTAACATAGTTACTTTTATGATATAGTTGACCCCTACAGGTATTTATACAAGTTATCAGTGTAAGAACGATGCATTATTCCTTTTCGTATCGGGACGTTACAACTGATTTTTTATTCCATTATATTCACAAATCTCCATCAACTAGAATGGAAAGGCTGTGATCAATAAATGTTATGATGTATTTGTTTATGTTAATCTACTTAGGAAATATCCGTTAGCAATATATTGAACTTTTTCTGGGTCACTTTACCAATGTAGTGTATCTTGTATGTATACATTGACAAATGTATTGTATGTATTAGCCATTTCCTTGCATGTTTCATGATTTGATCTTATGATGTTCTTTCTTTTTTTGCTTTTTTACTTTATTTTATTTTTTCCTGAAGAAATTTTAGGGGCTATCCAAAGTGCAGTACTCCTCTACACTGATATTAATTTTATAAGATGGGTTCCCTCCTTCCTGTTTATGTGATATTTTCTCCCATTTTGTAGTTATATGATTTGTTAATAAAGCGAGAGAGGGAGTGAGGGGGGAAAATTCTCTAAAAGCTAAATGGGGATGGGGACGGAGAATCCTTGTCCCCGTTCCCGCCACGTTAGGCTTTTTTCTTATATTTACTATAATAATTTAATGTTATATTATTTATTTTTATTATATAAATATTATATTAAACTTTTAAAATTTATTGTTTAATGGTTCAAATAAGAAATATGTTTGAATTAGTGTAAGAAAAAAAGGATATGTATGAATTATAATAAATTTAGATTATGTATATGAATAATTTAATAGATAATTGTTTATTTTAACTTGAAAATTTTGAATAATCTCTTTAAATTTTAATTGTGTATGTGGAACTAATCCTATAAAAGTTAACCATTTAACTAGAACTTTTCAATAATAGTATTTTAGGAAAAATTTTCACAGGAAACCTAATCTTTGTGAATTTTTCATGGGAATCTCCACTTCGAAGTCAGATCTCTATGTAGAATTTGATGGGATGGAGAATAAAATGGGTGAATAGGGAAGTCGTCTCTGGTCATGTCTTGTCTTATGGATATCTCTACTCGATATAGAATTAATAGCAAAGTGAACCAATTTAGACATGGAGTAAAAGGAAAGATTTTGGTGTAGTTATAAAAGTGATTTTTAGTAGCCCTTGAATAGATCAAAAGTCCTGATGTTTGAATCTTGACCACTACTTATTGATCTTAATTAATGAATTTAGGGCCATTTGCAAGTCTACGGGGTATTAAAACTATAATTCAACACTTTAGTACAGTAAAGTTGGAAAGAAATTTGATTTGAAAAATCTAAATCACATTAAATTACGAAGAATATCTAATCACTTTTAATTTATAATTAATTAATTTTAATTGCCAAGGTTGAACTATAAATTTAGTACTTGGGGGTGTTTGGTAGATCTCTAAACCTAAAAAAATGTTTAATAGGTTCTTGAATTGAAAATAGGTTTTTGTCATATTTCAAACTTAATTCAATGAAGGATTTAATATAAATTTGATAGGCGGGGTCCTTGTGACTAATAAGTTTATGAATTTAAAAAAATGTTAAACACAAAAAGAACCTATTAGACCTTTTAAAAAAATATTGGACGTTACAAGTTTATTAGATATTTTTAAATTTCGAAGACTTATTAAACATAAACTACATGTCTAGAAACTTATTAAACATTTATTTAAACCATATGAATGGTGACGGAAGATATGTGTTACATCCTAATGGGGATGTAATTGAGATATCATTTTTTCTGTCGCAAATAGAGCGAATAAAGAGATTTGCAATATACCATTCTAATTACGTAATATTGACGTCAAATCTTTCTGATTATGAATAACATAGATAGAAATATCAACATATTGATTCACAATTTATACCTAATTTAAGTTTTTCTAAGTTCAACAACATTTGAGGTTGGGAGAATTTGAACATCTAACTTCTTGATCGAGAGTATATGCTTAAATCAATAGAGTCATACTCAAGTTGACATTTTATTCCTTCTAAGCATCATCAAGTTCGATTTAAATGCCTGGTTCAACTAGGTCATTGTGGGATTCAGAGTAATAGTTCAAATTTGAATAGTGAAACTATGTTATTGACACAAAATTTTTAGAATCGAGGTCTGTGGAACTTGCAGAGTTGGCGCACTATTGGATGTGGAGCTTCTTCCTTTGTAGGTTAAGACCAGATCAATCCAAATGAGATGGCCCATGATACTTTTCAAAATGAGGGCTTAAAATATTTTATAACAAAGTCAAAATCATAAAGTATCAAAATTATTGTATTATAAGATTGTTTCTTACAAAAATAATAATAATAACAAAAACAAAATATATGAACCAAAAATATGTCACCAAGCAACTATGTAATTAGTGATATTTTATTTAAAAAGCATCATCCTCCGAACTTTCTTTGAAGCAAAATCGTCAATCAAGTCTTTATAATCAACTCGTTCCAAAATATCATTCTCAATCACTACTAATTGGTTCTCAATCACTATTAATGCAAATCCATTAAACCTTTGTGTGACATTGTAGAGTGCATATAGGTCTTCAACAACTCTAATTTGAAAAAAGCTTTTTTTTGCAGATGCAACTGTCACAAGAATAGTAAGCTAAATCCTATTTGTGATAATAACATTAGGAAAAATATTATCTTTCAAAATTCTCAAAATATTCAATGACCCCATTTTTCCCGTGGCAAGAACTCTCTTAATAACTTCAACTCCACGAACAATTCATTTCCATCAATAATTTTCCATTATTCTTAAGAGACTCAGAATAAGTACAATGAGACAGCAAACTTGCATCATCTAGTGACCGCAACTTGTGAGAAGTAAACAAAACATCATGTATATCAGGCATATTTGCATCATCGATATCATTTTTAAAACCATTATTCTCAACTAACTAGTGTGATTATCACTAATAGGATTAGACTATGTTTGAGAGTGGTTTGGCATGGACAAAATCATTTTTTCATTTGTCAAAATCAATTTTACGTAAAAGGATGATGTTTGTCAATCTAGTAAAATCGATTGAGAAAAACTTAAATCACTAAAAATTGATTTTTGAAATATCAATGAGCTGGTGATTATGTAGGAGACATGATTAATCGAGAATCACTAACAAAATTTACTCTTATTATATGTAGTTTCTGAAATATCGAAATACTCCTACATTTAAGAAAATTATCAGAAATAATACGTTAAAGTTTTCACTTTTCAAAACTGACATTATTTTTAGAACTGTTAGAATAGTTTTTCTAGACCCATCTCGCCCGAGATCAGCCACTGAGATTTTGTTGTGAGATTTTGTTAAAAAAACAATTTTTTCTAACTTATTTATTGTTTTGGGTCTTCTCGGTACATCTGGCCATTGAGTTTGCTAATCTTTCCAAATGTTATGTAATCTTTCCAAATCTTTCCAAAATAAAAAAAAATCACGTTACCAAATATTACACAAGTTGGAGAAATTTGAAAAAATAATTGGTAAATAATTTAGATAATCGGTAAATCAATTTAGAAATTCGTGTAAATGTAAAATTTGCAAGATTTTATATAAGATTTGGGAAAGATTGCAAGAGGAAATTTGATGATTTGGGAGAGATTGCATATAATTTGCAAAAATTATGTGGATCCCAGTGTTAATCAGGGGAAAAATAACACCAAGATTCTATATATTTGGACTTTCTCAATGAAATCTCGAACATAATTAACACCGAAATTCAATATATTTAAGCTTTCTCGATGGAAACTCGGGTAGGACTAACATTTTAGACATATGTTGAATATTACCCTTTTTTTTGGTGCAAAATTTGATCTTTCCCAAAGTTTAAAAATGACAATGCAATCATCTTGAATCAATTTAGAGAATCTATTTTGATAATTAGAAAATCTTGAAAATTTCAGTAATTGTGAAAATAAAAAATATGCTAAAGATTTGAAAATTTACTTAATAATTTGATATAATATGCAGTAAAGATAATTGAATTTGAAGAAAATTTAAAAGAATACAAGATTTGGTATAATTTTTGGGAAGATTACATAAAAAAAATTAGCCAATCTCGGTGTCTAATATAGGGAGATGTATCGGCCCAAAACATTCAATAAGTTAGAAAAAGTAAAAATTTTTAACTAAATCTTAGTGGTTGATCTCGATGAATTGAGAAAAACTATTTGAATGAGTTTTCAAAAAAAGTGTTAGTTTCGTAATGTGAAAACTTAAAAAGGTTACTTTGGACAAGTTCCCTATATTTAATCATGGAACTCAATCCTAAAATCATTTCTTGTCCTCTCTGATCTCTCTCAATGAGCTCCTCCTCTTTCAGTAGCTTCGATCTGCTCTCTCCACATGATTAGAGTTGGCAACGAGGCCGAGGTGGGGCAGGGGGACTCCCCATTCCCGTCCCCGCGGGAGGTATTTCTCCCCATCCCTATCAAAAAAACGAGTTCTCGCGGAGACCTATCCTCGTTTTATATATGTATATATATATTAAAAGAATAAAAAAGTTAATCGGGGACGGGGCGAGGATACCCTCCCCATCATTGCCCTGTCCCCGATCGTGGACTCGGTTATAATCCCTGGTATGACCCCATCCCTGATCAAACTGAGGATTCCCCACTCCAGGGATTTTTGCCAACCCTACTCGTGATTGCTCCTTTAGTCTTGTAGGTATTCATTTATATAATGTTGTTGGATTAGTCTTGAGTTTTTGTTTTTGTTTTTGTTTTGTTTTGTCTTGTCTTGTCTTGTCTATTTCGTGATTAATTGAAAGGATTTAGTTACTTGTGGAAGAATCAAAGTGGGGTTTGTTTGGGATCTTAAGTTACTGAGCCCCATTTGTGATTGTTGCCTATAACCTGTTTGATGAAATGCCTATGGTTTGTTGTGTGGTTTGTCAATAATTGTAAAGATCAAAGATATCATCTTCCTAAATTTTGTCGTGGGAGTTAACCAAGAGGTAAGAAGAAAATATTTAACCATAGGCATTCATATTTAAGTGTAAAATTGAGATGACATTTGGTGTTTAGAAAAGTAGATGGCAAATGATACATCATATGCATTATTTCCCTTTTGAAAACAAGTTAAGATTATTATTGCATCAATGACACTTCATAATTTTATGAGAACTCATTCTACAATTAACTTTGAGTTCAAGTCGTATGATGATGATGATGAAGATTTTCTCCCTTCAAGTGGTGACAAAAAATGAGTGAAGTGTTACTGAAGACGGAACGAGATGGAAGAGGAGCGAGGGAAAATTGCAAAACTTATATCATGTTAATGTCTTTGTTATATATATAGTTTGTGTTCAATATATAATATACACTTTAAATATTTGTAATTATAAAAACATTTCTGAATTGAATGAGATATATGTTTTATATTTTCTTTGGTTTTTATTATGCATTTCTATTATAACTATTGAGTTAAATAAATTTCCAAATATAAATTACTTTTGTAGTAAATTTGATAATTTTAAAATCATTTTTAGAACCAAATATAATAATTCAAAATCAAAGTATTTAAAATCATCTTTGAAAGTATGGAACTAAACCTAAATTTGATGGTAAAAAAAAATCAATTTTACAAAATCAATTGTATCTAAATCTCTTTTTTAAAAAATCAATACTCCAATTATCACTCTCAAACATGTCCTTAGTATTCTGAATGAGCATATCATTGCAAGGGCTCTCGTAGTTAACCGACACATTTTCATGCATGTGAGCACAAATATCGATATTATCATTCAAATTATCACAATTTCACTTAAAATATTTTCATCATCAACAACAACATTATTACTTTCAATAGGAGCGTATGATTCCTTCACAAAAAAACTCTTTAAGATTGAATTGACTCTTTTGATATTTTTTCTTATAATTTTTTTTACTTATGGAATTATGTTTTCTAATTCAGGACCTAATTATCAACTTCTTAAAAAAAAACCAAGTGAGAGAATATAAAACAAAAGAACAACCTGAAAAATAATTGTCCGAATCAATCAATTAAAATTCAAAAACCTTACCCATCCAATTTCCCCATCAAAAAATTGACTTTCAATTAAAAATCATCACACAAATAAAAATATGATAAATTTCAATATAAAAAAAAATAAAAAGCAAGCCTGTACAAATTTAATTTAAAAAAAAAAAACATTTACCTTCAAAACCATGACTTGGAGAAGAAACAATCCTCAAATTTCCACAATCTCTAGAATCTAAATTCAGACTTCAATACAATAAATAGAGTAGACAATAGTAATGGTAGGAAACTCCGGCTTTTAGATTATTTTATCACATATTATTAGTTCGATATAGTATAATTGAAGAAAGATTGAAACTAAAGGATAAATAAGCTTTTCTTGTCCATTAAACCTCATAATTTGGTTCCATTTTGTTAAATGATTTCATTTGCTCCCAAAAGCTACCATCCAACTCCACATTCATATAAGGACCAAGAACACCAGTCTTGGGTCTTAGAAGTTTGTGTCAAACATTTATTATATTTACTCTTTTAGGGCCGTTTGGATTGAGGTTTTCTCAATGTCCAATAATTAAGGATGTCTACATGGAAATAAAATTGTTGGGAATCAAGAATGACTATGTTTGGTTGTGTATGAGAATGTTATCAGAATTTTGTGAAAAAAAATTGTGTTTGTGTTTAATTTATGAAATTAAGCATGAAAATCTTATTATAATGGTAATAGATTAATAATTTATTGAATATAAATTGTGTTTGTGTTTAATCTATGAAATTAAGTATGAAAATCTTATTATAATGATAATAAATTAATATTTTAAAGAATAAATAATATTCAATATATCAATAAAAAAATTAATTAATTATGAACTAGTAATAATTTTAATTATAAATATTTGAAGATTATAATTATAATTATAAATATTCAATATTTTAATTATAAATATAAATATTTTAATAATTTTATAATTAAAATTAACCAATTAATGCATTTTATGAACATCATACTCATTATAATCCAACACTTAATCTTTTTATTATTAATTAAATTTAACATTAATAATTTTATTTTTAATTAAATTATATAAAAAATTGTTTAAATGGACAATATATTATATAAAAGGTGAACTCAATTATTTTTTTTTCTTTTTCTAAAAATGAAATTTGCAACTAGATTCACAATTATTTTATGTTTTGTGTGTATGATCCATGTGATGTTATAAAATCGTAATAAATGCACATTTTTTCAATGAATAATAAACGCACATAACCGATTGCATTTTAAATTCAATAATTTAATTCATCTACGCAGATTAAAAATCCAAATGTAATTCCTTCAATTGGAAGCTTTTCCATACAAATATTAAATGTTTGGACACTACCTTCGCATGGGATGCCATCTTTATTTTTATTGTTTTTAAACTGATGTCTAGATTTGAATCTCCAATCTTTTAAATTAAAAGTATATGTCTTAATCGATTAAGTTAGATGATGTTAGTTTATTTTAATGAATATGTAAATTTAATATTTTATCTTTCTATGATGTGGAGACCTCCTCAAAGTTCTTAACCTTTTTCAATGTTCTATACAACCATTTCTAATTGGTCTTCTTATGACTTAAGCAATTAAATACATAAATACGTCTAGTGTTTGAAATGACTTTGGGTTTTTGGCCCATAGCAAAAGAAAAAAAGTATTTTTGAGAGAAAAAAAAAGGTAGAAGTTGTCCCACGGTGGAAGATTTAGGCTTGACAAGTAGACATATCTATAAATACTTGCAAAGAAACTTCAGAAGTGTGGTAGTGATAAAAGTGTAGCTTGTTCACCAATTTTATGAGCTATCATTAATTTAAATGGGTGAGCGAGTGGGCACAATTAAGAAATCATTTTTTTATTACCTATCATTTTTTATTAAATCTGAATTAATTCAATCTATAAACGTTTCTTCTTCTTAAGAAAAAAGTTATTTGACCACGAGATCTAACCTCAATAAAAGCAAACAAGGTTGTTAAGTTTCTCGTATGGCAATTTTATTTTTTTTAGAGAATAAAGGAATTTGAACCATGTACCACTTGTGGCGAAGTTACATTGGGATATGAGATTAATTTTTTTTTTTTGAATCAAAATAATAATTTTTCGTAGATTTCAAGTTATGGAAATGATGATTTTGTTTTAATTTTACAAAATTTGTCCTCTCAACTTTAATTACCACGTAAATCAATGAAGTACACCTATTTAACTTTAAAATATTCTTTAAAAAAATATATCATAAGAAAATATCCATCCAAATAGTAGTTTTAATCTTTAAAATTTAATAAATGATTTATTAAGGATCAGAAAAGAAAAATAAAGAAATAAATGATTTGTTAAGCAAAGCTACAAAGCGTGAGACCGAAGTCTCCAAAATTGATACGATACCAAAACTAAATAAATATCCAATAATATACCGACAGTCTAAATTTCTAATTTGCACATTTATAATATATATAAATATATAAGTAAAAGAAAAAAAGAAAGAAAGAAAGAAAAAACCTTTTATCCTAATCCAACGGCTGATATCCATTTTTGTCCCAAATCTAAAGATACACCGTCCGATCACATAGCCCTCCAAAAACCTTCACGTTCTCCTTCGTTATCAATCGTCTTTCTTCCTCAACCTCTCTTCGTCCTTCAGATCCGATCTCCCACTCGTCTCTTTCTCTCTCTAAAACCTGCAACTCTCTAGAGAGAGAAAGTCTCAGCTTGGTCTCTCTCTTCTGCATTTTGGCCATGGTGGAGGCTCAGACATGGACCACTCGCCGTATGAGCAACCCTCGCCTGGACTCCTCCACCGCCGCCGCGGACCAGGCCGTCGACATTCCAATGACGCCACCGAGCGATGTTCGTAACAGCGCCGCCGGTTTCCCGATCGGATCCTACCTATCGCCGAATATATTGACGATGGTAATTATACTCTCGTGGTACTTATCCAACATTGGCGTTCTTCTTCTCAACAAATACCTTCTAAGCTTCTATGGCTACCGGTACCCGATCTTCCTCACAATGCTTCACATGCTTGCTTGTGCGGCTTATAGTTATGTTGCGATTAATTTTCTTGAGATTGTTCCGTTGCAGCACATTCTTTCTCGTAAACAGTTTTTTAAAATCTTTGCTCTTAGCGCCATTTTCTGTTTCTCCGTTGTGTGTGGGAATACATCTCTTCGGTACCTTCCGGTTTCGTTTAACCAAGCCATTGGTGCTACCACGCCGTTTTTCACTGCGATTTTTGCTTTTTTGATTACTTGTAAGAAGGAGTCTGCTGAGGTTTATCTTGCGCTTTTGCCTGTGGTTTTTGGGATTGTTTTGGCCAGTAATAGTGAGCCATTGTTTCATTTCTTTGGGTTTTTGGTTTGTGTTGGCTCTACCGCTGGGCGAGCATTGAAATCTGTGGTTCAGGGGATTTTGTTAACCTCGGAGGCTGAGAAACTTCACTCAATGAATTTGTTGTTGTACATGGCTCCAATGGCTGCTATGATTTTGCTTCCTTTTAGTCTTTATATTGAAGGGAATGTAGCTGCCATTACTGTCGAGAAAGCTCGAGGGAATTCATTTATTGTGTTCTTGTTGCTTGGCAATGCTACGGTGGCTTATTTGGTGAATTTGACCAATTTCTTGGTGACCAAGCACACCAGTGCCCTCACATTGCAGGTTCTTGGGAATGCAAAGGCTGCTGTGGCGGCTGTTGTTTCTGTTTTGATCTTCAGGAACCCTGTTACAGTGATGGGTATGGCAGGATTTGCTGTGACTATCATGGGTGTGGTGCTTTACAGTGAGGCCAAGAAGAGGTCCAAAGTGACAACCCACTGAAGATAAAAATATGAACTGGATTAACTTTATATGCATGGATTGATCTCAGCTCTATGGAAATAAGGGTGCGTCCATTTTTATTTGATTTATTGCTTTTTGGCCAAATCTTTCAAAGTAGAGAATGGAATGTATAGGATTCAGGGAGAATAGGGAAGTTTATTGATCTCTTCTTTTCTTCTTTGAATTCTTCTCAATTGGAGTGGCCACTGGGAGTGAATTCCCTCTCCTTTTTGCCCTCTTGTAGCTTGTATACTTCTGCTGCATGTTGGGAAACACGAAAATGATTCAAACATATAATGTTCAATTTGATCAATTTGATTCTATGGGGAGGGAAATAATTTCTTCTCCCTACCTCCATTTTGTTGAAAATTTCTCTCTTTTAGAGTACGTTACTTTCAGTTGAACAATTTTTTACTGATGTATGTAAATTGTAATGGAAGATGAAATAGGAGGATAAATTAAAGCCCAGCTCTTGGAGTAGTTACAAAGGATTATACAGAGTTGAACTTCCATAGTTCTGAAGATCTCATGCGAGCCAGATGGCCTACCAATATAATATACTGTTCTTGGGTTCTCCCGTGAGACTAGTTGAGATGCGCGTAAGATGGGCCCGGACACTTACACATATCAAATATATATAAAATCTACTGTTCTATGTCAATATGTCGGCTTATTCTTTTGCCTCATACTTGAATGACTTTGTTGTTTTGTTGCCACTCTTTCAGATGCCCATCTGTGTTCTGGTTGTCTACTTTATCACATGCTGTGATTTTTCACCTTTTGATTTCTTTCCTTGTTTCAGGGGGTGCAAATCCTTAAAAGTGTATTCTTTTTCAACGAAATTTTGGTGTTTTATAGCTAATAGAACTCCTAAGCTATTATTTCCTCCAATGAAAAGCATTTGTTCTTTAGCCATTTCAACTGGCATAGTGATTAGTGGTGATCACGAGCACATTTTACTATTGTACATTTACTGTGTTGACCCCTGTGGCTGTTGATCAATTTTGGTTCCTAACACATAGGGTATGGAATCTCTGTAAGTATCACTTCTGACCTTTGAGTTTTTGTTCCTTTATTGTATCAAAATGGTTTGTTTCATTTGCAATCTTATTATTTATATTTCAGTTCTTTCATCTATACCTTTCATTAGGTAAACCGGTATTCTTTAGACCGTGTAGATTATCAACCTAAATATAGTTCAACTGAGTTAAGCATACTTTTGACCTAGAAATTAGTGATTAGAATCTTTGAACTCCACATGTTAGTTGATTTGGCATAATCTTTGGACTGAATGCTGTAGAGAAACTTTTGTGAATAATTGTAATAATGTATTGGACTGAATTCTTGTGCTTGGTTGCTTGAGTTATGAGATCTCTTTCAGGAATCAAGAAGTTCATTATCAAAGGCTTGAACTGAACTCTGTAGATCATTTTCAAAAAGATTGGAAGGTTAAATTTCCTTCTCATATATTGTGTTGTATTGTTTAGGTGAAAATGATTCAAGACCTAACCCACATTCAACTATTACAAACGAAATACACTGTGAACTAACCTTGTTGCTTTGAGGTTAGATTAGTTATTCGCTTCTCCGATAAAGAATCATCTTTTTTTTCCCTCCTATTTAATTTCAGCCATTACAGGGTGGGAATGGAATGATAATTAATGCTTTATCTGATGAGCTACGTTTAGATCGATTATTTTGTTTTTATTGTTCAACTTTTGATTTTTTTTTTTTACTGAGAAAGACAGAATTGTTTTATTGGTTAAAAATACTTTTGGTTTATAAATTTTCATGCAAATAACAATTCTCTAAAATTTAGTTGGTAACAATTTGGTTTGTATTTTTAAATTTGGGTTAAAATGTTATTAATTTAAGTTTAAATACTAAATTATCACTTTTTAAATAGTTTAGGGATCAAAAATATTTTTTAACCTAAAAAAATCATATATGTTTTTGCTCACTTGTTGAAGAATGCTTATTGGAGTCTCGACTTTCAAAATTTTAATTCATGTTCATATATATTAACATCATTGAATTGTTAACAAGTAGATTGAATTGCAATGACAAATATGAAATTCAATCATCTTATTTTTATTTATTGAACCAATCTAGAATTAAAATAAATAAAATTTATGGATCAAAATTATAATTTTGAATTTTTATTGAGTAGACGAGATTGCAATGACAAATATGAAATTCTACAGAAACAAATAGAATTGACTATAATAAAATAGACGATCAACAGACATTTACCAAATTTGAAACGGAATAAGAATATGGAATTAAAAGAATAAATTTATGGATCAAAACAATATATATATATATTTTAAAAAAAGGTTAAATTTGATTTGGATGGGCAGTGGATTGTCTACGTCAATAAAGAAAACTTGGCATGTGGATGTGGGTTTATTTCTTTCTTTTTAAAACAATAATGAGCAAATTGAGACTTTGATAAAGAGTGAGCAATGCTTTATATCCACGTATATTTGTGTGTATCAGAACAGTACGTCTGTTTATAAAAGATATCAAAATATCAAAATTACTTTAAATTCAATTTTTTAATATTGGAGTCAATTTTTTTAGGTCTTTCTTCGCCTACAGTCTAAATAAATATGTTTAATTAGATACTTGTCTAAACTTTCCTATTTTTTTACCTAAATAATCTAATAGACTATTATTTTACACAAAAGTCTGGCCTAATTTACCTATTCAGCCCTCTTACTATTCAATTTTATATAATAATAATAAAAGAAGCATGTAAGGAAAGTTTTTACGATTATGAACTTATAGAAATGACTTTCTTTTCAAAACTTATACAAGAAAAATTTCTCTGAAAATTCAAAAATTGTTGCCCTCATAAATGAAAGCAAGAATCGCAAGAAGTTTTAAGAGAAAATAAGGTATATTTGATATACAACACCATATATTTGAATTTTTTTAGAAATAAACCAGGATATATCTGATAAATGCATAAACAAAACAATTTATACAATATATATTGAATAATATATACAATGTATGTTTACATTTTTTAGTATATTTGTAAACACAAAAAATAAATCATAGTATATGCGATGTATATTTACATTTTTCAATATATTACCAGTATATTCAACATATACTTGAAATTTCTTTAGGTGATCCATTTTTAGTTATAAATATGGAAGAAAATAAACGAAATCTTCAAAATGAAAGGAACATTAATTTGAAATATCTTGTTAAATGAAGATCAATCAAAATTTATAATAAATAACAAAAGTAAAGTTAGAATTCGAAAAGGATGTTAATAAGAAAATAGCTAAACATTTCAAAAATTTATTGAGGAAAAAAATGTAATTAGTGATATTTTAAAAAATAAAATCTTTATCTAAGGGTTGTTATCAAGTATAGGAAAATGAACAATAATACTTACAAATGTAGAAAAATTTCACTATCTATCTACGATACGATAAACTACTATTTATATCTATTTGTGTCATGATAGATACATATATTAGTCTATGCAGATATACCGTGATATTTTACTATTATTTGTAAATATTTTCAGTAGATTTGTCATTTAAAATAATTTTCCTTTAATTACTCGTGAATCTAGAAATTATATATACCTTTTATTTCAAAATATTATTAAATTAAAAGATGGGAGAGAGTCTATCAAAAGGTTTAAAATGTCTCAAAATATTGCTGAAATCTAGTGATGAAATATTATTAAATGTTAGGATAATTGTGAAATATTGGTTATGTAGTAGGCTAATTTCCTAATTTTTTTTAATATTGTATTTCCATAACTTATGTTTTGTACTCAAAATAAACCAAATACATGTTTAATTTGAGTGAGATTTTGTAATGTTTATCATCATTTTTGCCATTTTCAAAATCATTTCAAAATATGTTTTCAATAAATTAAATTTTATAGTATGAAAATCAAATATTAAATTGATTTTAAAAATTTATACAAACATCATTTATGGTGATTTTAACCATTTTAAAATTACACTATTACAAACGTATTACGAATTTATGCGTGAATTTTTATACTATCCTTGGATTGAAAAAGAATCAAAATTGAGAAGTGAAATCCAAAGCCAAAAAGAGATAAAAAGGTAGCATTAATAAAATAAAAGGTAATACCGATTTAAAGATAGCTCAATTGTTTGTAATAACCAAAAAAAACTCTCATTTTTTTTTAATAATAACATTCTTCCAATAGAATTTAAGAATTGTTCTCTCCTAGTAGTAAACACAAATAATTAGGATGAGAGAAAGGTTTTGAGTACAATAAATATGAAGATGAAGATTGAACCTTTAATCTTATGGGTGGTATTATATGTTATTGGCACGTAGATCTCTTCTAGTCGCTGGCCTATGGATATGACTCCTTTAGTTGGGAAACGCATCTAAATTGACCTACAAGAGAACCTACACTTGTGTGGTGTCAAGTCAAACATACTCTGAATTACAGTGCTTAAGATCCTAATAGCTTCCATATGTTGAATGTCAACTCTATCAATTGATATCAAAGCATGATTTAAGCATCCAATTTACATTAATTTTAGCTTGGTCGGTATTTTTCATGAGTTGCATAAAATGGGTGCTGAAATAGATATATTATGAATTTGGTTGTAGATTTCTCTACAATTATGAAGTAATTGTTGTAATTGGCCGTTTGTTTATGAACCTTAATGTGTGATTAAGAGTCTGTAAATTTGTTAGAGTCGATATAGTTGCAACTAGATTGTCATTGAAGAAGATTCAAAGCATCCTCAGCAGCAGAAACATGTAGGTGAAGCTTCTACCTCACAACATTGCAACGATGTTCTTCAGCCAACCCATAATAGGAGGAAAAAACCTGTGACATTGCAATGTTGTTCATCCCAGCCCAGAAAGCGCGCGCACGAGTGGACTGGCGATTCAACTGAATCAGTTTGATCGGTTCGAGTCTTAGAGATCCGGTTCAACCTGTTTCAGACCGATTCAGCCCAAATTTCTTCTTTGGAGGTCTAGTTCAAGTGATTTGGAGTCGGTTTGAGCGATTCAAGATTTGTATTAAGTTATTTTGTTTTTTGCTTGCTTAGGATGCAAAAACCAGTCCATTTCAGTATGTGTTTAATTATTTATGCATCATGAATGTATGTTTAATTAAATTAAATCTTGAATGTGCATAAAGTATGCCATGTAGATTTAAAATCCCACAGGAAACATGTATCATGCATTGAAAGTATGTTATAATATGTTATAATATATAGTATGCATGATTTAGGGTTTCATATATTTAATATAAGTTGTATATTAAATTATGGAATGCTTGATGTTATAGTATGTCTATAGTTTTATAAAGTATTATAAAATGAATTAGACATTTAAAATCTATAACAAAGATAAGATGCATGCTCACTTAGGGTTAACAAATAACAACTTTTTTTATAGTTAAAATAGGTCATTATCTTGTAAAACTTTAGTTACAAACTCAACCATACTATAATCCTGTCTAAGGCTGGAGGTATTCAAGTTAACGGTTTACGGAACACCTACTACCTAGGGATTATAGCCGAATCATTGAGCATTGTTAACCCGATTTTATGAGCATGCGTGAGTGGTGTGAGGTAATAAAATGGTTTTATCACTTAGACATCGTAGGTTAAATTCAAATATAATCGTTATACTTGGATAATCACCTAGACTAAGGATGTTTTTAACCAGAATATACCTAAGTAAAAAATATACCCAAACAAATAGAATACTTCAGTGAGAGATTAATAATATATATAATATATTATTTTTAACTCTCACGTCCTTAAGAGTTCATACCATGAGATCCATGCTCGGCTTCGTGTCGCTTTTACCGCGACTCCTCCATTCAGAAAATGTTTGCATGAGTCAATAACAAGGTGAATAAGGGAAGTAGTTCATAGTAAGTAGGTGAAGAAAATATGTCAACATATCCTACGGTCTCTTCCATTAGTTTGAATCATGAGATTCTTATATTGTGTATGCTGTTGTTTTTAGGCGGCATTAGCTAGTTGTTTTTCAGCGACTATTCCCTCGGAGGGTTGTAACATAGGATTCAGAATAACACAAACTTAAAAAACGAATAGGATTTCTTAGTTCCATCTTCAACATTATCTTCCAATTCGGAGACTTGTTGATACCGTTCTATGAAATCTGAAAATGAAGTATCACACTTACAAGAGTTACTAAGTGTTAGTAAGTTTTTGAACAAAACCAGTAAATAAATAACTAAATGAATAAAGAGTTATTCTGGAATTAGTATTTTAGTCAAGAATGTCTTGTTTCAGTGAAGAAGTATTCGACTGCCCTGCATTAGCATCTATTATGACTCACTAAAGTATCATTACAAATAAATAATGAGATCTGGGTACATTTTTACTTTTGCTAAAATAAATTTGGATTTTGATGCAATTTTCTGATATAATTTGTTTTATGTTTTAACATGTCGAATTTGATTATCCAACTTTTAGCTTCTAATAAATTCAATGGCGAGGGTTATTTGAACTAGAAACCAAATATCAATACAATACTAGTCGTGGATGATTTGAGGTTCGTTTAAATGGAGGAATGTCCTCTAGTTCCTAGCTCAACTATAAACCGAAATGTTTGGGATGCATATGACAGATGGGTTAGGGAAAATAAAAAGGTCCAAGCTTACATCTTAGCTAGCATATCTGATGTGTTAACTAAGAAGCATGAGAGCATGGTCATCGCTCAGGAGATCATGGAATCATTACAGTCGATGTTTGGATAGTCGTCCTCATCTGTTTGACATGATGCTATTAAATACGTTTACAATTCCTGAAGGAAGAAAGGGACCTCTATTAGAGAACATGTCCTGGACATGATGGTCCACTTCAATATCGCAGAAGCAAATGGGGCTCTCATAGATGAAAAAATTCAAGTCAGTTTCATCATGGAATTTCTTCCAAATAGTTTCATGATATTTCGAACATATGTTGTGATGAATAAAATAGAATATAATCTGACTACTCTTTTGAATGAGCTTCAGACTTATCGATCCCTGATGAAAAATAACAATCGGGAAGGAGAGGCAAATATTATATCCCAAAGAAAATTTCAGAAGGGATCAACATCTGGGACGAAACCTTCTTATAAGAAGTCTGGACCTTCTAAGGATAAAAGTATCCAAATGAAAAAGAAGGATAAAGGAAAAAGGAAAACTCCTGCAAAGAAATTCAAGGAAAATGTTGCAAAAAGAGAATGTTTCCATTGCAATAAAGATGAGCATTGGAAAAAAAACTGCCCTATATCTTGTTGAAAAGAAGGCTGAAAAGGAAAACAAGATAAATTTGATTTACTAGTAATTGAAACATGTTTAGTGGAAAGTTCTCATTTGACCTAGATACTAGATTCAGGCGCTACTCATATTTGCACTTTCATTCAGGAAACTAGTTCCTGGAGGCAGCTGACAGAGAACGAGATGACTTTTGAGGTGGGAACATGTGAAGTCATTTTGGCTCGTGCAGTGGGAGATCTAAAGTTATTTTTTTGGATAAGCTTACATTTTGTTAGAAAATGTATATTGTGTACCTAATATAAAAAGGAACTTAATTTCAATCTCTTGTTTATTAGAACATATGTATAAAGTTACTTTTGATATCAATGAAGTGTTCATTAGTTCAAGAGGTGTTCAAATATATTATGCTAAACTTGAAAATAACTTGTATGTGTTAAAATTAACTGTGGCAAAAACTATTTTAAATATAGAGATGTTTAAACAACTGAAACTCAAAATAAGAAAGGAAAATTTTCTCCTAGCGCCTATCTTTGACACTTAATACTTGGACCCATATATCTCAATAGGATTGAGAGATTAGTAAAGAATGAACTTCTAAACCAGTTAGAAGACAATTCTTTACTTCCATGTGAATCATGTCTTGAGGGTAAAATGATTAAAAGATCTTTTACAGGAAAATATCTAAGAAGAACTTGTACATTTAGACCTCTATGGTTCAATAAATATTAAAACTTGAGGAGGATCTGAATATTTCATCAGTTTTATTGATGACTATTCAAGATATGGCTATGTTTATCTGATGCATCATAAGTCCAAAACTATTGAAAAGTTCAAAGAATACAAGGCAGAGGTTGAGAACTTATTAGGTAAAAAGATTAAAACACTTCGATTAAATCGAGGTGGTGAGTATATGGATTTAAAATTCCAGGATTATTTGATAAAACATGAAATTCAATCCCGACTTACTACACCTGGTACACCATAACAAAATGGTGTAGCTGAAAGAAGAAATAAAACCCTGTTAGACATGGTTCGTTCAATGATGAGTTACGCCCAGTTACTTCAGTCTTTTTGGAGATATGTAGTACAGACTGTGATATATATTTTGAACATGGTTCCCTCGAAAATTGTTTCAAAACACCTTACGAGTTATATAGAGGGCGTAAAGATAGTTTACGTCACTTCAAGATTTGTGGATGCCCAACACATGTGTTGGTGCAAAACCCAAAGAAATTGGAACGACATTTTAAAGTATGCCTATTTGTAGGATATCCCAAATCAACAAAAGGTGGTCTCTTTTATGATCCTCAAGATGATAAAGTGCTTGTATCAATAAATGCTATATTCATAGATGAAGACCACATAAGAAATCATCAACCTCACTATAAACTAGTATTGAATGAAATGTCTAAAGAAACTACAGATAGATCAACAAATGTTGTTGATCAGGTTGGTCTTTCAACAAGAGTTATTGATGAAACTGGTCCGTCACATCCTTCCCAAGAATTGAGAATGTCTTGACGTAGTAGAAGGGTTGTTCAACGGCCTGATCAGCACATGGGTTTAATAGAAACTCAGGTTGCCATACCTGATGATGGCTTAGAGGATCCATTTACCTTTGAATAGGTAATGGAGGATGTATATCGAGACCAATGAATAAAAGTCATGGAGCTTGAAATGGAGTCTATGTACTTCAATTCAGTATGGGAATTTGTAGATCAACTAGATGGGGTAAAACCTATTGCTTAGTGGATCTACAAAAGAAACGAGACCAAGCTAGTAAGGTACATGCCTACAAAGCTAGACTTGTGGCAAAAGGATTTACCCAAAGAGAGGGGGTAGACTATGAAGAAACCTTCTCTCCTGTTGCCATGATCAAGTCTATTAGAATACTTTTATCCATTGTCGCCTTTTATGATTATGAAATATGACAAATAGATGTCAAGACAACCTTTCTGAATGGCTATTTTGATGAAAGTATCTATATGTCTCAACCAGAAGGGTTCATTGAACAGGGTCAAGAGCAAAAAGTTTGCAAGCTTAAAAGATCCATTTATGGGTTAAAAAAAGCTTATTGATCCTGGAATATAAGAAAAACTGTAGCTTTTTTGGTACTATATATTGATGATATCCTACTCATTGGGAATGAGGTAGGATTCCTTGCCCACATCAAGAAATGGCTAGTGTCATAATTTCAAATGAAAGATTTAGGAGATGCACAGTATGTTCTTGGAATCCAAATAGTTCGGAATCGTAAGAACAGAACGCTAGCACTATTTCAAGCATCTTATATAGACAAGATGTTGTCTAGATATAAAACGCAAAATTTCAAAAGAGGTTTATTACCTTTTAACATGGAATTCATCTGTCTAAGGAACAATTCCCTAAGACACCTCAAGAAGTTGAGATATGAAAATAATTCCTTATACATCAGCAATCGGGAGTTTGATGTATGACATATTTTGTACACGTCCAGACATATGCTATGCGGTTGGAATAGTCAGTAGGTTTTAGTCTAATCCTGGATATAGTTATTGGACTGTCGTTAAGAACATCCTCAAGTATATTGGGAGAACAAGGGACTATATTCTCATGTATGGCTCTAAGGATTAAATTCTTACTGGCTACATTGATTTTTATTTTCAGACCAATGTGGATTCTAGGAAATCTACTTCGGGATTAGTACTCACTTTGAGTGGAGAAGATATAGTATGAAGGAGTATTAAGCAAAGTTGTATCGCTGACTCCACTATGGAAGCAAAATATGTAATTGCATGTAAAGCAGCCAAAGAAACAGTATGACTTAGAAAGTTCTTGACCGATTTGGAAGTGGTTCCAAATATGCATCTGTCCTCTATTGTGATAATAGTAAAGCAGTTGCCAACTTCAAAGAACCAAAAATCCATAAACGCAGAAAGCACATCGAGCGTAAGTATCATCTCATCCGAGAGATAGTACACCGAGGAGATGTGATCGTCACGCAGATAGCCTCAGAAGACAATTTAGCTGATCCATTTACAAAGGCCCTCACGGCTAAAGTATTCGAGGTTCACCTAGTCGGACTAGGATTACGAGCTTCATAAATCTAGGGCAAGTAGGAAAATTCATGGGTATATAGATGCCCTAGTTTATTGTATTTATTATCTCATATTCAACATTGTATATTTGTATATATTTAGACTCACAGGAGTTTTCGTCCAAATGGGAGTTTGTTAGGAAATGTCCTAAAAACTCGCAGTTTGTAAATTTAAACATATTTTATTCCCAATATAGATGTTATAAAGCATTTTAAATAAAAAATTAATAAAAAAATTAAATTAATTAAAAACCAATCTAAAACATGAATCCTTATTCATATAATTAATATTTAAATCTCATTTGAATATTTTCAAGTCTCTAAAACCGTTTAATTTGTTAATTAAAAGTTTGATTATATCAAATATAATAATCCAAACCCTAAATTGAACTTAAACCTTTCAAATTCTCTCAACACGCTATTCTAAGGTGGGAGTGAATTCTGTCTTGCAGGACTATGTCCCCAACTATCTATCCGGTCTTACCCTTAAAATGGGAGGCTTATTGAGCGGCAATGTTGAGTCACTCTCACCCATCTTGATTAAAGGATAATTCTGAACAAACAGGAGTTCATAGTTAGCTCAAGATTGAGATCGAGTTACCTTAGGTCATCAATTTGAAATAGTCAGTTTTGACAGTTGGTAGTTATAAAGAAAAGTGACTATTTCGTGGTCCAGTCTTATGCAAACATCTTTTTTATAGGATCCCCCACTCGCATGTCTCCACATGAATGACTTTGTGATCACAGCGTTTGTGTCAATATACGAAGCGGACTGCGTCCATAGTGTTCTCATGATAAGGTACCCAACCCTATCTATATACTTACAGACCTTTTTGGCTATATACTAAAACTTGATCCTCTTTTATGTCTAGTTTAAGCATTCATGTTATAGCCATGGGTTCATTAGTTTATTGGATTTAGAAATCTATAAATGCAATTTACATATTCAATAACAAATTTATTGAAAAAAAAAATCTCAATAACATCTTTATTGTGAATAGAATATATTTAAAGTTTACAAACTACAAGTTTTTAGGACATTTCACGACACTCTGATGCTTAAATTAGTAGACAGAGTGTTTAATTTAGCTAAACACTCAGAATACTGTTTACTCCTTGAGGTGGTGGTGTAAGGCTTATTTATAGAGCTCATTGTCTGACATATTCTTAGGACACATGAATATCGACAGTGTCAACGCAGGTGTGACCCTTAAGATTGTAAGGTGCCAGTCGATGAATTCAACTTGATTATTTTACTTTTGGTGAAATGAAAAGAGTTAGACTAGCCAACTTAAAGTTCAAAAGTTTAACTTTCTCTCTTGGACGCACGACTCCCAGATAGACTCTTGAAATGTTTTTGGATTAGGGTTTTGCCTTAAACAACATTCAATCCATGTTAGTTACTGTTGTGCTATATTTCCTTTGGTCTCGAACTTGTAACTTAATAAGAGACGAAATATATTATTTGTGGAGAGTAATTATTAATTAAATATCCTACCCCTTATATTAATTATTTGAAACTTCCAACATATTAACAACCATGGCCTTTTTCCTCCCCAATAGACATCGAATGCTTTAGTCAATATGAATGCTACTTTAATACCTTTTTTAAAAAGTACTTTTTTTCGTGGTGGTTTCCATATTCAACCCGTGAATTTTAATTATTTGTGTCATAATCCATATTTTCTTTTCATCCTCCTTTTGGAAAAATTTTCAGTTGAATTTTACATTTGTATTTATATCATGCTTCTATTAATATAATTAATAGAGATTATATATAGCACAAATAATATATATATAGGAGATAAAGGATCAATTTTTAACTTCATAAAAAATAATAATTGAACTATGCTCATTTTGATGATTTATTATTTTTGTATGATAAATATTAATTAGATTGGTCATTCGATTAGCGGAAAATATGATTGAAATGATTGGAATAATTTTTTTAAAAAAAATCTAATGAGTGGTAAAATTAATAATCATATTTGCTTGCACTAAAAATATTAGACATTTCATTTTTTTTTTAAAAAAAAAAAGTCACATATTTACGTATCATTAATGTACCATTTGTTAAGTGCTTTTTCTGCGGCATATTGAGAGCCATTCAATTAGCGAAAAAATATGATTGAAATTATTGAAATAATTTTTTTTAAAAAAAAATCTAGTGAGTGGTAAAATTAGTAATCATATTTGCAAATTTATTGCACTAAAAATATTAGACATTTCATTTTTTTTTTTTTTTTTTAAAGTCACACTTATTTACACATGTTACAAATTTCTTTTCTACCGTTATGTATCACTAATATACCATTTTTTTTTTTAAGAATAAATGCCTATATTATTTTTATGTTTAGATTGATTCATAACACTAATATATGTTAACCATGTTAGGTTGGGATATATCAATAGATTTTCCAACTAATTAAACTTTATATTTGAGCTAGACTTAAAATTATGTCATATTTGTTAATCATTTTGCTTTGTGCTAGGGTTGCTATTATTTTGCATATGTAATTACCATGTTGGAACTAGAAAGAAAACATATAAATAACTCTGAAGTTTATGACAAAGTATTTCAATATTCATCTTTACTATTTTAGAGATTTATTCCAATCCTCATCATTCAAAATAAACTCTTAAATGTTCTAGAAAAAACAAATTCTTTAGTACGTACTAATTTTACAAATATTATATCATATATTTCAACCCATTAATTATGTCAATGAGCAATCACTTGTATGGCAACATATTCTCATGATTTTATAGTACAATACACACGATAAGAAGAGAAGTAATACATGTCAATTACCACTTAATTGAGTTTATTTTGGTCCAAACTCATATTTTTCAACATAATAATAAGTTGCATTTCCCTTCGTTTTTCCTCAAATACTAAGGAAGCAAAATTGAGCGAGAGATCTACCAAACCTACCAAAATTAATAGTGTGTTTAGAATAAGCTTGTGAAAATATTTTGTTTTTCAAAAAATAATTTTTCCTTTAAAAACTTTAAAGAAAATTAATAATTTAAAATATATCAAAGTTTAGCAACGATGGCATCAACAAGACGACTATGAAGGGGAAAAAATAGGGGAAAGAAAGACAAATTTATTATATTACGCTAATTATTGTTCCGAATCAATTTAGCTACCATATTATATTTTTGTTAGTCAACTAACGGTCAAATTTGAATTCAGAAACTATTGAGAACTATTTTCCAAATACCAGTTACTAAAGTGTTTCCTTATGGACCAAAAAGACACCCATTCCAAACCTAATAATCAAAAGTGTATATTTTACCCTTTTTTTAATCCTAAATGGATGGAAACTTTTTATATCTTTATTTATTTAGAAGTCATCTTTTACATCATAAATGAGTACCTTTTAAGATTTTTTTCAAATATAGGAAAATGAGTCCATTTATTTACAAATATAGCAAAATATCATTATCTATTAGTGATAAACAATGATAAACATCTATTAGTTTCATAATACTAATAGATGTCTATTACTAATAAATAGTGACATTTTGCTATATTTATCTACTGCTGTTGGTATCGATTTCTAGATATTTTTTTATAATTTTAACCTTCTTTTAATCGAAAAACTAAAATTGAATATTGAACCGACCTAGTGTAGAGCCATAAAATTATGGCCACAAATGTTTACCTAGGAAACAATAAATGCCATCCCACGAGATATCCCTCTCCCAATCCCTTCACCAAAGCATTGGTCTCAATTCCATTTAACATATCAATCCTCCACCTACCAAAAAACAAAGCCCTACTTTTACCAAACTCTCGTGAACAATAAGATCGAGAACCTCATGAAATTATCAAAACTCAAACAATATAATGTATAATCTTCCCATTGCTAACACTTTCAAATTTCGAACAAATATAGAGAAAAATGGACAAAAAACAAACCTCTCTTTCCATTTCTCATGCAAACCCTAATTTCGTTGACATTCACGAAGTAGTTCCGGAAGAGGAGGAGAAAGAAGAAGAAGAACACGCTCGGCCAACAATGATGACATCTGCATTGGCCGATGCGGTTGGGAAGCGGCCTAAGAAACATAACAATAATAATCGACTACGACCGCCGCCGCCACAAGCGGGGGGTTTCGGTCGACAAATGTCGTTAGAGACGGGTCTGAGTAGGGATTCAAAAGGGAAGGGTATTGAAAGAATGGCTCTTCCAAGGAGTGGAAGAAGTTTCGGAGGGTTTGATTCAACAATTATTGAAGGCAAGAAAGCAGATTTTAGTATCTTTAGAACAAAATCAACTCTTAGTAAGCAAAATTCTCTATTGCCATTGAAGAAAGATCATAGAGATCATCATCATCAAATGGATCAATCTCAAAAAACTTATGGAAGCTCCGAAGGAATGGATGAATCTGTGAATAAAAGTGTTCCTGTTGGAAGATACTTTGCTGCTCTTAGAGGACCTGAACTTGATCAAGTCAAGGTATAACAATATGTTTATGTATTGATCAACATAACTATTTAGATTAGTTTTTTAGTTTCGGTTTAAATTTAGACAATGTTTCCTCCCAATTTATCAATTTTGGTTTACACCTTTGTTTAAAAAAAATAATAAAAAATTCCTAGTCAAATTATAATAATGAAAAATAATTTTTTGAAAACTATTTTTTTTTTTTTTTCAAAACTTGATTTGTCTTTTAAAACTTTATTAGAAAGTGGATAACAAAATATAGAAAGCTATGAATAGATAAGCAGTGATTGCGAACTTAATTTAAAAAAATATATATATAATTGTTCTTAAAAGTTAAACTTATAAAATTGTTATTTTCTATCTCAAAATGTATTCAAAATTTAAGCTACGTTTTGAAAAATTAAATAGTTTTTTTTAATTTATTTTATTTTAAGAATTAGATTACAAATTCAAATGCATCTAAAATTAATTTAAAAACTAAAAATAATCGTGAAGAAACCAATACAAAGTTTAAAAACTAAATCTAAATAACAAAATTGTTATTAAACAGAGTCTTTACTATTTCAATCAACTAAACAACTAAATCTTCAATCTAATGTTTGAATCTTTTTTCAAGTTTAATCCTTATCTCCCCGTCACTGTTAAAAATTAAAATTGGTTGATGATAAATTCAAATCACATAATATTAATTAGTGAAGGTGAAAATTTAGTTAGAGTTCTAAAATAAAAACTCAGTTTCTACCAAATATTAATTAGGTAATAAGTACTATGTCGAGTAAGTTTTATCTTCAACCAATTGCAACAAATACCAACAATGATGGACAAATTGAAATTTTTTATAACATAAAGAACTAATTTGAGAACTTTAAAACAATATGAACTAATTAAAAAAAAATAAAAAAATAAAAGCTCAAGCATGAGGAATTAAAACATACTAATTAGACCAAAAAATCAAACCCATAACTCCATATGAAAGAACTTATTTCCAACAAGTATAAATACCTCAATTTAACCGACATCCACGTCATCAATTTAACCCATAACCCATAACCCCATATAAATAACTTATATATTTCATTCTTGATCAATTGAGAACAACCTACATCCACGTCATCAAAATAGCTCTCTAAACAAATTTTATAATTCAAACCAATAAAGGGACCAATTTTAGTCAACCCACAAGGTAGGGTTCCCTCTATTTGGTTTGGGATTCAAATTGAACCGAATAGCAAATTTTTTAAATTATACTTTCTGAAATCAAACTGAACCACATGTTTGATTCAGTTTCAATGTTTTTCTTTTTTTTAATTTTTTTTTATGCTTTTTCATAATTTCTAAATTATATTCGGTTTGGTTTTACCATTTTCTTAGTTTTTTTTCTTTTTACTTTTTCATATTTTAAAATTATATATATATATATATTTTCTAATATATTTATTAAAAAAGCGGTTCGGTTTGGTTTCAAATTTGAAACCGAACCGAATCGCAATAATTCGATTTGAAAATATATCAAATCGAAGCGAACCATATTAATTCGGTTTTGGTTCGGCTTCGATTCGGTTTCAGTTCGGTTTTAGCGGTTTCAATAAATACTTCTACCACAAAAAAGTTTAGTTTAATGATGATTAAATTAGAAGTGTTCAATCTCCTTTCATATTATACTAAAAAAATGAAAAGTTTGTCATAATCTATTAACTTAAGCTTTTGATTTTAATATCATAATAGCAAGAATTTTGTTTAAACATCTGTAACCTCGTTTTTCTTGTAGGACTACGAAGACATTCTACTCCCAAAAGACGAAAAATGGCCTTTCCTTCTTCGGTTCCCGATCGGATGCTATGGTATTTGCCTCGGCCTCAGCAGCCAGGCCGTGCTATGGCGGGCTTTGGCGACGAGCCCCGCCACCAAGTTCCTTCACATTTCCCCATTCATCAACCTCGCCATTTGGCTCCTAGCCACGGCTGCCCTTTGTTCTGTTACAGTGGCTTACATTCTCAAGTGCATCTTCTATTTTGAAGCTGTTAGGAGAGAGTACTTCCATCCTGTTCGTGTCAACTTCTTCTTTGCCCCTTGGGTCGTCTGCATGTTCCTTGCCATCAGCGTCCCGCCGCGGTTCATGTCGGGGCCGCTTCACCCAGCTGTTTGGTGTGCCTTCATGGGCCCATACTTCTTGCTCGAGCTCAAGATTTACGGGCAATGGTTGTCCGGAGGGAAGCGACGCCTCTGTAAGGTGAGTATAGTAAACTACCATTATACTCAAAAACTTTAATCTATAGGTTATGTTTGTTAGCTTTAGAATATTCATTTGCTTTCTAGCTCCAACCAACTCATGTGACTTCATCTAAAAATAGGGGGGGAAAAAAGTTCTAATGTACATCATATGCCCACATTAGCACGTTAATTTGCACAACCAAACATATATGAATTATTTGATAAAAGAGGACAATGTGTTTTTTTTAGACATTAAAATAGATAAACATTTTGAAAGTTGAAAGTATCACGATGAGATAAACTTAAATTTTCAATAAAGAAAATGAGATTTAAATCTTGACATTTAATAATGTTCTCTCCAATCGTATGCTTATAAAAATAGCAATATTAATTGGAAAGGAAAAGAATCAAGTTCGAATGTAGTTTAAATTATGAAAAATACTTAGTGGTAGTTGAGTTGTACTTATTTTTGTGTAGTCATTTGTCTGCTATGTAATAAAAGAGAGATGCATGAAAAGTGCATCTAATCATTGCTCTTAAACTATTACCAAAATGGAAGTTTTAACTTTATAGATCGAAGATAGATTTAATCATTTATTCATATTTTAGGTGGTGAATCCGTCGTCGCACTTGTCAGTGGTCGGGAACTTCGTCGGAGCAATACTAGCAGCAAAATGTGGGTGGATGGAGGCAGCAAAGTTCTTATGGTCAGTTGGGTTTGCACATTATTTGGTAGTGTTTGTGACACTTTATCAAAGACTGCCGACGAGTGAGGCACTGCCGAAGGAGCTGCACCCTGTTTACTCAATGTTCATCGCTGCTCCTTCTGCAGCCAGCATTGCTTGGCAGACCATTTATGATGACTTTGATGGCTTGTCAAGAACTTGCTTCTTCATTGCTTTGTTTCTCTACATTTCTCTTGTTGTTAGGATCAACTTCTTCACTGGATTCAGGTCAGAACATGTTTCTTTCCTTTCCTTTTCAAAGATTCCTCAACTTTTTTAACCTATGATAGTTATTGTTAGTTGACGTGACATGTTGATTGGATTGGCTTTGATAATTTAGCTCCATGCGTAAAAAAAAAAAAAGGGGGATATTTGATGAAACTACTTTAATTTTTTTAGTTTACATACTTGGTCTCTTCGACTTTGTTTAAAAAATAGATCTTTCACCTTTTACAAGTCCATGAACTCTGAAAAATATCATCTAAACCCTCATACTTACAATTTTATCTCTAATATGCTATTGAACTATTTGACATTTTTTAAAAATTGGTTACAATAACATTTTAGTCTATGTACTTTAGAGTTTGTTCAATTTTACTCCTCGTACTTACAAATATCCAAGTTTATCTTTGAAATTCTAATAAATCTTACATATAGTCCCTAAATGTTGGTTCAATAATAATAATTTTACTATAATATGTAGATATGTTCCAAAATTTTATACTAAAAATGCTAATATATATGAACCAACAATTTTACTCCTCGTACTTACAAATATCCAAGTTTATCTTTGAAATTCTAATAAATCTTACATATAGTCCCTAAATGTTGGTTCAATAATAATAATTTTACTATAATATGTAGATATGTTCCAAAATTTTATACTAAAAATGCTAATATATAATAAAAAGTTCATAGAAATCAACAATAATAATAGGATCTAAATTTAAGAGTAATTGAAAGTATATAGACTAAATTTGAACGGACTATAGAGTACAACCACCAAAATCATTTTTTAATCTTTTAAATTTAAATATTTATTAATCACAAAATTGAATGTTAAGAGACCAATTAGTTATTTAAAGTTTAGCGACTTATTAGACACAAACATGAAAATTCGAAGATCCTACAGGATAATTTAACCAACTTTTTATTTAAATATTAATTAAAAAAATAAAAGAAAAGAAGAAAATGAGGTGGGCATCCATAGAATCTACTTTTTGTATTTTCCCCATTTCTGAAACCACCATTCCTTTCCATCAAACCCAAGAAACTGCCTTGGATCACACCAGAATCACTGATTGAAAATTTGAACAGAGATGAATTTGCATATTTCAAGAGAACCAATAATAATAATAATTATACCTGAAAACATGTGAATTTCTTGCAGATTTTCAGTCGCTTGGTGGTCTTACACATTTCCAATGACAACTGCTTCAGTGGCAACCATAAAGTATGCAGAGCATGTCCCTACAGTTGTAAGTAAAGGTCTGGCACTTACCCTTTCTTTCATGTCCTCTACCATGGTGTCTCTTCTCTTTGTCTCCACTCTTCTTCATGCTTTTGTTTGGAAGACTCTGTTCCCCAATGACCTGGCCATTGCTATCACAAAGAAGAGACTTATCAAGGATAGAAGACCATTCAAAAAGGCCTATGATCTCAAACGCTGGACAAAGCAAGCTCTTACCAAACACAACAACAATAAGGATGATTTTGATGCACAGGATGAGGCATTTTGAAGCTTCCAATGCAAAATATGCCTCAACCAACAAGTTCACTAATATTTATATATATATATGGTCTCAGGTACCATTATTATTTTGACATTGAGACTTGATTCACAGCAGTGTTTCCATAATATTGAAGCTATGAGTTTAGTACATATATAATGAAGCCTCAGTTCAAGACTTCCTTCTACCTCAGATTTTTCCATTTGATGGTTTGAAGAGTCTAGCAAGTTTTAAACATGAGGATGTAACTGTGAAGATGAAGCTGTGTATCTATATTTTTTCGAGTAGCGAATAATACATTTACGTCAGGGATAAAAAGAAGCTGGAAAGGGGGGAATGAGGGCTATACATTATCCGGCAAACTTGCATGCTTTTATTTGGATTTGGATACAAGTTGGGGGAACACAAGGACTTGGTTAGATAAATCTAGAGGCAACTTTTCTGTACTATATGGACTTCAATTGATTTCTATGATGAAAAAATAGCTCGAGAAACTTTTCTGTACTGTTGTTATCAACATCATGTAATGGTTTCTGTTTAAAGGCTGAAACCAAAATCAGATGCCCCAGCAGAAGGAAACCACTCTTTCAAATTCTGAATGCTTAGGCGAATTCACAGATTCCTGCATGGTTAAGAGATTAATCTTTTGTTAAATTCAAGTGGTAAGACGATTGCAAAATTATCACAATTATTCACATGGAATACCTCACGCTCAACTGGTTGTTGTAGGAATCAGATACGCATCCATTATTTCCCATATAAATCTGCTTTTCCACAAATGGAGGTGTTTCTTTCACCAATTGACTTATCTACAATGGAATACTAATATATAAGACAAAAGTTCAAATAGAAAAACCTTGCTTCTACCAGTGAAGGCAGATTCTTATCAGCCCATAAAAAAAACCTTTAATGAGGGTATAAAATTTGAAGTGTAGGGCATTAAAATGAAATTGTACAAGAAGAAAAAATCATATAAAAAAAAGAGGTATAGCATTTACCTTATGTTCTGGTTGAAACAACACCAAATTATTTTCCTTTGAGCTCTTATCCCAAAAAGATCGAGAATAAAAGATTTTAGATGGTTAGAAAATTTAAATTTCTAAAAAAAGATGAATATGAGTAATTCCAAGTGAATACTGGAAACTTTGAAGTTATGAAAATGAATTAATACCTTCAAAGATATGGACGGACGGGGAGGAACTTTTGTAGGTCCATTATTTGAATGGAGTTGAGATGTTAGCGAAAGCTAATAAGAATATTGAAACAGTCACATTAATCTTGGAACTAATGATACAGAAATATAAAATAACACAAAATTAACCTATATGTACCTTGTTGAAAAGTTCTGTTGGTGGTTGCAGAATTCTCTTCTCGCTGTGGAATTTAAATTCCTGAATGCAGTAAATATGATGTCATCTTAGAGACTTAGGAATAGGAAAGGTAAAATGTGTATTAAGGAAATATGGGGAGAAATAAAAGCTTACCATTGGTATTGTGGTTTCTTGCTTGCTATTTCTAAAAACACCTATTTCACCTTTACTTGAAAATATCTGCACCAGTCACGCCATAAATAAGCCTAATTGCTCAACATTATCACGCAAAGCACAAATAAAGGAATTATTTACCTTTCTATTAAGAGGACATGCCTTGAAATTTTGCATTACATGATACTCATCATGCTTTTGATCATCAATGGCATTTGATCTAGACAGACAAATGCAACTTATCAGTACTGTGACAAAAGAACGTCAGTATTTGTATTTATTGAGAGCAGTACAAGATTCTTTTTCATTTTAATACCTTCTAGACTCCATATTTCTAGTGACCGTAATGTCAGAAAAATCATGATGAAAGGCTGAGGATGAAACAGCAGAAGTATTTTGCATGGCCCTCTCCAACGTTCTCAAGTGAAATTCCTAAGAGGCAAGGCAACAAACACAAAAGACAACATGAGGACTAGTATAAAAGCCTATCGCATCTCACTCTACATTTTATTGCTGCTTTTTTATATTTCTTCAAGGACACTTGTTATAATGCATCCTCATTGAACATGACAGGAAAATGTCTCACTTGAAACTCAGGCAATTTGGGAGTGCTTTTCTTTAGGAGCGGAAGTGATGGAGCCTCTAAAATCTGCAATATGGAAAGGACATGCATCGTCAATCAGCAAACAGGAAACGGCAATTCATGAATCACTAATTATTATCGGAGACAAGTACCAACTTTTCTGTTTAACGGGCGGGCTCTAAACCTTCGAGTGGTTGTTATCTCGTAATCTTCTTCCACCCTACTTTTCAGTCTGACATCAAAGCAATTTAAGTAACTGTAAACCCCCTATGAATAATCTGGGACCTACATTTATCTAAATAAAGTAAATTAAAGTAGTATCAATTTCCAACCTCGTCCTATGTGCCCTATGGGCTGTTTCAAGGTCAGGCTGCCTAGGAATTGTAATCTTCAGCTTGGCATTCAAAGTAGTTTTATCAGCAATCCCATCCTGCCAAAACATGAATATACTTATATAGTTGCAGATAATACACGAAGATTTCTTGTTCACCATAATAATTAGAAACCAGACTCAGTTGAATCCACATCAAATCAGACTTAAGAATAGTGCAGGCAAAGAAAAAACAAAAGGCTGAATAACACATACAGTAGTATGGTAAACTCAAAGAAATTACAGTTTAAGATACAAAAATTTGGAGATACACACTTGCATTTACCTCTAAGAACATGTTAACATTATTTGGTCATTTGGAAGCTATCATGAAGGACTTCATTTTTTCTTAAATGAACTTTATCTAAGGGGTTAGAGCTGATTAAAAAAAATAATAGTAGTAATAACTATTAAAAAAAAAAAAGCACACCTTTTTGGGAAGCTTGTGGACTAAACTAGTCTGCTGCTTTATTTCATTCACCTGTATGCAAAGTTAAAATTAGAACTCATACAAAGTTAGGTGCATAGCAGAATATTTCAATAGACATATTATTGTTTGTCAAAAAAATTGTTTCTCTAAAAACAAAAAAAAAAAAAAACAAAAACAAAAAGAGAGGGGAAGAAATTGAAGAAGAGCATTCTTGCAGAAAAAATGAGGGAGAACCCCGAGGTGATATTACTAAGATGCACGATTTGCTCATTTGAGTGAGATTATCTCAATTGACACTCGAAACACCCAAAGGTGCCCTTACATACCTAGAACCAAACATGCCTTTTAAAACAGTGATTAGACATCGACTAAAAATATTGAGGGTTACCCAAAAATATAGAAAGAATAAAGGAGGAAATAGAACACTCTCCAATGGAATTGGATATCAGAAAAATAAGGACAGATTTTTCAGGAAGTACACCAACAAAAGAAATTTTATGATTCATGGTGATAAGAAAATATTGATGATGTATAGAGTGGAAGTTATCAGGTCAAATTGACAAAATCACAGATCAAAGAGGAGATGATGAAATATTGTACAACATATGTACCTTGCGCGAGTGACCACCATCCAGCTTCTGCTTCTTGATAGCTTGACTTTCGATCCCAAAACTACAGACACTTGTCTCATTGTTTTTAACAAGTACTCTCTGCAACCTAAAAATCCAAACCTAACATTACTAGAAGAAAGAATACACGATATTCATTTACTGTTTGAAGAATTTATTGAACAGAATCATATTACTAGCCTCGATAACCAAATAGGCTTTTTCAAAAAATAAAGGACCACTCTGGCCAAATTCAGAGGGCATTGTGACAATTGTGTACATTACAAGAATCTGCAAACAAGTTAAAGTAGCCTTCCTGATAGTTTGTGCAACATGAAAAGGTTGGTGAAATTTTGCAAAGAAAAACATAGGATAATAAACAACAATAATAGAAGAAGTTTTGGCCTATATACATCATCAATAAGAAAATGAAATGAAGCACACCATCAGTAGCACTCACTTGATATCAGTAAGTTGAGTAGGCAAATTTTGTCTCGCCAAGTGGCTTGCTGTTGGTTTCATCAGAGTAGTCCCCCGGGGTTTAGATGGTTTGACACAAGATGGGGGTTTGACTTTTGGTTTGTTCAGAGATAGATGATTGTATGATTTAGATCCTGAAAAACAGAAACAAAAAAGGGAAAAAAATGCTAAAAAGGGGGGGATCATATTTGAAAAAGCAAAATGCAGCTTATCAAAGATTTTGATTTCATCTTTTACATTCACTAGTTACTTCAGAAACAGACAGATCACCTGATGTAAATTGAAGCTGTTGATTGTGAATTTTTTGTACGTCTCCATCCCGTAAGTTGGTGAAGATTTCTCTGTTTGCTCCTTCGCAATCTACAAGATAATCTCACAATTTGTTATTATCAACCACCGACCAGAATAGTATATCAAAGCAGAGATGAACAGAAGACAGAAGATTATTGAACCAGAAATGTACCTCTGTTTGCTTCTTGGCTGCCACCGTTAAGTGAATCAACTGTGTTATTCTGGTCCTCAGATTTCTTAGATGCATTTTGAATATCGAAAAGACACTCTTCCATCAGAAACAGTTTCGCAACAAACGCTGACACAAAAAACAAAAAGGAAATTCAAAGAAACGAAATGAGCCCAGTGAAAATCCCACATACTATTTCAAGAAAACCATGAATTCAAGTTCGCTAATCGCTTGACACACTCCACATGACAAACATTTCAAGAAAATCACAAATTCCAGTCCCCCTTCACACACTTCTTACACCACAGAAATCAAAGAAACAAAATCAACAGCTAAAACAACGAAAATGAAACATCATTAAGATTAGTATAAACAAATAAAGAAACGAAAATCTCAATAACAGATTCGTCAACAAAATCCCTTAAATAAACGATCATCAAATCCTCCAAAAACCAAAAACAAGTCACAAACTCCAACAATAACACAAACAAAGAGTCAGATAAAATCCAATAAAAAACCAAAAACATTACTCACGAGAAGGAGGGTAACTTCCAGCAGACTGGAACCAGAGCTCAGCTTGACAAGCCTCATCAAAACTCTCCTCACGAGTGAAATCAAAATACCTAGCCGCATCAAACTCATACTCAATGTCAACTTCATAAGCCTCAAACACAACCGGCTCAACCTCCATTTCCTCATCCATTTCTTCTTCCTTTGTTTCACTGTTCACTTTCACCTCCGCTGTGAATGGAATGGCGATCGCCTTCTTGTTCCTAAACAAGGAACAGCAGCAATGTGTATTGGAAAACTCGCCGATAAAGCCCTAAGTTCAGAAATCGAAGAAGCGATTTGTAGCAGAAGGAAGAAGAAGACGGGGAGCGTGGGTTTTTTCTCTTGCCTTCTTCACTGTAGCGAAAATCTATAGAAAATCGAATCAATTTAATATTTATTGCCCCATAAAAATATATTTATTTATATTTATATAAAAGGAAAAAAAGAAAATAACTTTTTTTCTCTTTTTGAAAAATAACCGATGGGGACAAACTCTAAATGCGGAATATGTACAAGTTCTCAAAAGGCTTAACAAAAAGAAATGATGCTATTTTACCTTTCTTTTTCTTTTTTTTTCCTATTTTAAGTTCATTATTTATTTTGGCTTTAAATCTTATTTCAACCTTTAATTAAGGTTATTTTCAAATATAAAAAATTGAATCAAAATATTCACAAATTATAACACAATATCACAATCTATTTATGATAGACGACTATAAATTACTATTTGTAATATCGTGATAGACACAAATAATAATCTATCGCAGTAGCCTATAATATTGTGATATATTTTTGTGAATATTTTCAGCAGTATTGTTAATTAAACTAATTTCTCTTTAAAATTTCTAATTAAATCCTTCAAAACATTCGATTATTTTCTTTTATTTTATCTCGAAACTATTAAATAAAAAAATTATTATATACCTTTAAATTTTTAATTTTATGTCAAATAATTTTACGAATATTTTTTTATTTGTTTGAAAATTTCTAAAAATTCACATAACTATAAAATACAAAATTGAATTTCATGTTTGAAAGTTGAATTTATTTTTAAGATTTTTAAATATATTAAGGACCTAGTAAACACGTATATAAACTTTTTAGAAACAAACTAAAATAAGCATAGTTAACTCGATTGGTATAAAATTGTACTTCAGATATAGAAATTAGAGGTTAAGAAATAAATATTTAGAGACGAAGTTTAGAATTTAACCTACTAATTATTTTAGTTCTAATCACTAATTTCATTCATCGTCTAGTAATAAGTTAAATATATTTAAAAACCTCTTGTTAAATGATGTTTTATATATTTGACTTAAACACATGTTATCAAACTCAAAAATATATGTTTGGAAACTCAAAGCTTAATTGGTTACACATAACTTTAAATATTTTTTTGTTTAGATGAAATTGAACATAATTTAAAAGCACCTACATCTTTCATAAAATATTTCAATTTATTTGAAAGAAATAAAACAAAAATTACAAGCCGTAGATAAATGTAATTGTATTATTATTATAACTTGTATTTTCTTATCAATGAAGCACAAATTTAACTTATTGTCATAATATTTTATATAATATTTTAAATAAGAATTCTGTTTTGAATAATGCATTTTTGTGAAAATTAATTTTTCTTTACTATTAATGTAAATACATAACCAAGCAATTAAACTTAACGAAGGGAAAAAAACTCCAATGATAGTTTAAATTTAAAAAAAAAAATGATTTTAAAATTTGGTTTTTATATTTCCATTTCTTTTTGTTATAACGTTCATGGGAGTGAGATCCCAAAAAAACAAAAATTTGAACTTATGCATCTTTAATAGATGTATAAAAATAAAATAACAACAAATAAAATTATTCAAATTATTATTCCGATTATACCCCTAAAGATTGTGGGAAATGGCGTGGAGATAGATTCGAAATTCAAATGTTGGGAAGGGTAAAAAGGTCATTTGAGATAAGTTAGGGTTGAAAGTGAGGGAACAGAAATGTGGGGGTTCGAGCTTTTCTTCTGATTTCGGGCGGCGATATTCTCTTGTGTCGAAGACCGAAAAATTTCGGCTCCTCCGTTAATTTGCCCTTGTCAGTTGGAATAATTTACAAGAATGCCACCAACGGTTTTTAGCCGTTTTATAAGGGAGGAGGATTTTCTGGGTGGGGCCCGCAAGGGGAAATTCAAATGGATATGGAAATGGAACGTTGGACCAAAGGGTAGTTTCGGTAATGCGATGGGTTTTTTCTTTGTCAGTCTTTTTTTTTCTTCTTTTGCATGTGACACGTTAATTTTGAAATGAAATTTTAAATATTAATATAAAGGTATTTTTCTTTCTTTTTTTTTTCATTTGGAATAAGATTATTTGTTAGTTGAATTAAGGTGGAGATTTAAGTCTTTCTTTTTTTTTTTTTCACCGTTTAATAATTATTTGGTCGGTTTATTTTTTCACCATTTCTTATTTATGAATTTCATATTTCTTAAGTTTTTTAATTGTTTTTTAGCTATTTTTCAAATAAAAAATAAGTTTTGAAAACTACGTCCTTGTTTGGTTACAAAACGAATACTGTTTTTTTTTTTTTTTAATTTTCAAAACTTAATTTGATTTTGAAAATATTGGTTGAAAAATAGATTACAAAACAAATAATTTAGAGGTGGGAAATGGTGTGTATTGGCTTAATTTTCAAAAATTTAAAACCAAAAATCAAATATTTATCAAATAAAACCTACGTTTTTAGGCCCCATTTAGTAACCATGTGGTTTTAGATTTTTATTTTTGAAAATTAAGCTTATAAATATTACTTTCACCTTCGAAGTTCTTCCTTTATTATGTACTTTTACCAATAGTTTAAAAAATCAAACTAAATTTGAAAACTTAAAAAATAGTTTTTAATATCTTTTTTTCTTTTTGAAATTTGGTTAAAAATTCAACCGTTGTAATTCAAAAAGATGCAAAAACATTATGACAAATAGGGAGGAAATAGGCTTAATTCTCAAAAACCAAAAACAAAAAACGAAATAGTTACTAAACGGAATCTTAGTTTTCAAATTTTGGTTTTAATTTTGAAAATACCCTTAAAATATAGAAAATAAAAGTAATAAATAAAAATGATGTTTATAAGCTTAATTTTTAAAATAAAAAATAATCAAATAATTAATGGACCTTAATTATTTAAATTATGTTCATGTTGATTTGAATATCGTATTTTGTAACATCCTTGTTTGAAAATAATATTTTCGTAAATCTTGTTTTGTTTTTTTGTATGAGATGATTTTGTTTATCATATGACATCTACTCCTTCAAACAAAATCGGAAACTTAAACCAACCATTCCAAATTTATTATGTTAACCAAATAAAAAAAAAAAGATTTTCACATTTGTAGGATGATATATGTATGAAAATATTTACGGATAGAAAAAATATCACTATTTATAGAAATAAAAAAAATATTGATAGATACTAATCAACTTTTAGAAGTGTCTATTAGTAATAGAAACAGATAAAAGTTTATCATTGATAAAGATCGATAGAAGTTTATTAATGTCTATCGATGATAGAAACTTATAGAAATTTAAAATGATTAAATTTACAAGTTTGTGTAAATAATTTTCTATATTTTTCTATTTTTGAAAATCTTTTTTTATTTTATATATATGTATGCTTATTTTCTGTTCGAATTCTACATTTAAATTTCCTCTCCATAATTGTAATATTGAATTTGAAATGAATATATTTATGGTTTAACAAATTAATTTTGTATTTATAAAAATAAAAACATAGGAGAAATGTTTTTTATATTTGTGATTCGCTTCAATTTTCTTGCAAAGTTTTCAAATTTTTAGTTTTACTCTTTGTTAGAGATTTTCATTAAAATGTTTAATTAAAAAATAAAATATAGGAGTAAAATTAAAATTCTCAAAATGCTATGCCTCGGATTGATTTTTTTTTTTCCAACAAAATTTGAATTGAAATTAACAAGTATGTATATTGTAAACAAAATTTTAAACATATTATGGACATTTTGCATAGTTTATTTCATTTTAGTTTTGCACCAGTCACTTTTAAGTTTCAATTTTACCTAAAATCAACATCAATGCTTTTTCTAAACAATTAAAATATTTTGAAAAAAAATTTAGGTACAAAAAACAATGGCCATTTTGTATATTATGATTAAGATTTTTAATTTAAAAAACATAAAATAAAAGCCAAATAAATTATTAACGTTTGAGAGTTTTTTATACAAATTATAGGTTTTTTTTTAAGTTTTAAGTATCGTATCAAATACTTTTATTTTTGACAATACATAGAGTAGAAAATAAACATCTAACTCAAGTTGATATTAAAAATTTATACTGAGCTATGCTTTTATTGACACAAAATATTTTCTTAATCAAAATTTTTCAAAAAAAAATAATTTAATTCCCCATATTATAAAATACCAAACGGTTAGTTTTATTTGAGGAATATTAGTACTCAAAGTTGAAACAAATACTTTCTATAAAGGTTTCACTTATGAGATGCCCTCAAAAGTAGGTTGAATATATATATATATTTTTTTATTTATACATATTTCTTTCAACAAAGCCCTCACATGGAAAAAGTTGGCCAAAGAAGAAAATGACAAAGGAGTTTATTTTAAGACAAACTTTTTTATATAGATAATAAACTTTCTTATTCATGTCAAAAATTAAATTAAAAAAAAAAAAAACCTTTCTTGTTAAACATTTTATAAAACTTCATTAAAACACTTTAGTTGATTTTTAAATTGTTATCTTGAGAATAAGCATATATCTCATTTTATTTTCATATTTAGTTCTCTTTTTTTTGCATCTTTTTAATTGTCATGTATTTAAGTATTTGTTGGTTAAATTCTCATATAGCAAGTCTTGTTTACAATTATCTACTTTGCAATAGTCCTATCTTGTATACTTCAACTCTAATTTAAAATTTCATTTTGGTCATTTGATAAGGTGGATTTCAACTCAAAACCAATTGAAAATGGAGGAAATAACTCTTTTATCTTATAATTGTAAAATTCTTTAATTTTTCAAATGTGGGGCTTCAGAACTATAAATTTTCAAAACGTACCTTTTAGTTTCTACACTAGAATTTGTTTTGGGTGGTTACTAAAGTTACAAAATGTTTTGTTTTATTCCCTATATTTCTATGGGTAATTATTTTAATTAGCAAAATACTTAAAATATTTTCAAATATAAAAAAAAATGCCATTATATATTAGTGATAGATATTGAAGATATTAATAGACATCTATCAATAACTATCACTAATCCTGATAGATGTCTATCAATGTTTATCAATATTAGCGATAAATACTGATAGATATATATCAACGTCTTCAGTGTCTATTATTAATATACAATGATGTCTAGTTAGATTTATAAATAAATTGATTCATTTTTTTATATTTGAAAACAACTCTATTTTTATAGTTAGTTTGTGCTGTTAATTGTTTATATGTTTGTTTATTTATTTATTTTTAAAAAAATGTAGCTTCAAGTATGTGTATGCATATATTAGTTTATATAGATTGGTTGAGGCAAACATTATGTTTGTACTCAAACAAACATTATATAAATGGATACTAGGTGTGCAGAATAATAGATACCTAAATTTTCATATAAATAATAATTTATTTCTTCTCAATTTTAAATATTTAACAATTTAATCGCTATCATTTTATTTTACAACAATTTAGTTCTTAAAATTTAGTATAGGAAACAAATTTAATATTTTTTTCGTGGCTGTGAAGTAATTTTGTAATATACTAACGTTTATGGGCTCAATTATTACTAAAATTTAAGTGCAATGACCAAATTGTTACAAAATTAAATAGATACTTGATAAGTACAATCTAAAGGGACTTTTAAAAAAATTACAAGCTAAAGATAAAGGACTAAAAGTGTTTTTTTTTTTTTTTTTTTTTCCTTTTGTAATACTATTTAGGCAAATATCAATTTATATCATTAAATTTTGGAGTTGTATCAATTAAAACTATGAACTAATAATTGTATCGATTTAAATTTTAAACATTCATAAGTGTATCAATTTACATCATCCTCCAGTTTTCGTTCGACCAATTTTGTGTGAAACTTATGATTTGAGTCAATTGAAATCCAAAATTTTCATAGGTCAATCAATTTAGACCTTTAGTTACAATTACCTTTGAAATTCATAAATGTATTGATTCTCAGTAAATCATCGCACCTACGGTCCAATCAATTAGGAGAGAATCAACAACATTGCCATAGCTCATGGAGGCTTCACTCCCTCTGTCTTTGGAAAAACAGCTATAGCTACCGATACCACATTAAACCAAAAGCAAATGAACTCTCAATTTCGTAAAGAAATAGCCCACTTGTTTCTTGAGAAGAGATGGAACTAGAAACCCAAGTCGCAAGAGCCCCGAGAAAGCGATAAGCAAAAAAAGATGATTTGAATTCGCTCATGCAACAAACATTAGTTTAGTCATTCCCTACCCTATGCTCTCAAGTCATTTGATAGTATATGACTTGGAAATCAATTCTAAGCACTCCTATCTGCTCTTACAGTTGCCGGTGTTTGGGGGTCAGTAAGTCAATAATAGGTCTGAACAAAAATGGATTCGACCTTGTCCCAACAATACTTTTGTCTCAAAATCTGTTTAAGTGGCTTTATGGGATTGAGTGCAAGCCTTACTGGAAACCTAAGAATTAGTCAGATATCCTATGTCCCGTCGACCCTTCAAATAAGTCAGATCGTCAACGATATTTACGATGTCTCCGTCGCTGATGTTCATGTTGGGTTTTATGTCCTGAAACTCGTAGATAGTAAATGTTATTAGTTGACCGTCATCAATAAAGAGTTATAGGTGTTAAATCAATAAATGTTATTGTTTGTATTGTTGTCTATTTTGTCTATATAACCCTAAATCTAATAAACTAACATCCAAGGTTGCCTTATGAGTCTTGAACTGTATATGGAGACATACAAGGATCAATGTTCTAGATATAACCTAAAAGGTCTATAGTATAGGGATAAGGCTGAATACCTTATCCTGGTAATACCATGTAATGATCCAACATGTTCGTATAGGTGACACGCGAGTGAAGGTATCCTATGCAACGAATTTACATAAGACTGGACCGTGAAATAGTAACCACTAGATGTAACATCGTTGACTAGTTAGATTTCTATTTCAATAGAATGACTTAGGCGACTTAGTCTTAATCCTGAATATATTATGAACTTCTATTCATGAGGGATTGTCCTTTGATTTGCCTGAGTGAGGGTGGCCAGTTCGTCGACCCAATATGTCTACCATTTTGGTGACAAGAACGAATGAGAGCTGGGAACATAATAATAAAAGATGAAATTCACTTCTTCCCTTCTTGAGGGTAAGTAGATGAGTGTTTCCTTAAGTGGTGTCGACTTGAACAAAGGGTCCTACCCTCCCATTAACCCGAGACGGGTTTCTGTTTATTGGTTAGACCATAAACAAATTGGTCATTAGAGGAGCACTGGTATTTAAGAGGCCAAAGGTAACTGAAGGGTAAAATTTTAATTTGACCCAGTTGAAGTTACGAACACTTTTGAAGGACTAACTTGCTGGTATTAATCTATATCCGTGGATACAGAAATATATTTGTAGTGAGAAGAATGCATCTGTGAGTTTTTAGTGGAGTGTACCCACAGTTAACGAATATTGATTAACTTAGTTAATGAGTTTATCCATTAAGCTCATATTGTTGGAGCTTTTGATCTACAGGTCTACCAGGTCCCATCGTTAGCTCACTAGAGAATACTTAATAGAGATAATTTGAATTGTTCAAACTAATTTGCGGAAACTATATTAATATGATTAATATATAATTAACTATGGACGTGATCTATAATCAAATTGGAAAGTAATATTTGAATAAAATTCAAATTAATTAATTTAAATGAATTAGATTCACAAAGAATTAATTAATAAAGAGGTTTTGCACATATACATGAGATGTATATAATAATTAAATGTATACATTAAATTGGGTTTAATATATAAATAGTTATTTAATTATTGTACAAATCAAAATTAAAAAGTGTTATTTAATTGTTCAAATTAAATAAGTGTTATTTAATTGAGCTAATTAATTGAATAAATATTATTTAATTAAGTGAGCTAATTAATTAAGTAAATATTATTTAATTAATTATAAAAAAAGAAAAATATATTGGAAAAGATGCTTGGCTCACCATGGCCCTTTGACAATACACACTTTAATTGCAAAAAAATTCTAACAATATACAACTCCTTAGCGTCATTGTGTAAAATTTTCTCTAAGTCATAAATCCTCTCAACTCTCCGAAACACTTTTCTCCTCTCCCTCTTCCAATAGTTGGATACTATCTATCCCTCTATTGGAATCTTAGAGAATAACGAGGTAACTCTTGTGGTAGCGTTCGAGATCACTCAAGGAGTTGTTCGTGATGAAGACTGTTTGGAGATCCATTCAATAGAGCCTTGGAGAGGATCGTTTGTGGCACTTGGGGAATCTACAAAAGTAAAAATCGTTCTAATTCTTTCCTCAATAGCATGCTAATTTACGTGTTTATTCATTTTATTTAGTACAAAGATTTTGTTTAATGTAAAATCGAATCGCAGGATGCAAGGCAATAAATGCTTTCATTGCTAGTTCCGATCCCTTCATTTCAAATCGTGTTACTAAAGAAATCAACCCAATTAACGAGTCAGATCAGGCTCAACTCCTCGCTTTACGCCTCATGCGGATCATAAGGTCTGCTCGATTGGACTCAACCTTTTGTCAATTATACAAAATGGACAATTAGAATAAATAAATGAGCGATTCTCGTAAGAAATTTTGACTAAGAATCTATAGGCTTAATTGATATAATTATAAGTTTCACATTAAGTTTTTTCATACAAAAAATAATAGATAGTACAAATTGATACACTTACAAAAATCCAGAGTTTAAATTAATTAATACAACTCTACAAAGTTTAGAGATATAAATCGATAGTTTCGTACTATTTTGAGCAAAGTTTTTAAAAGTCAATATTTATTTATTTATTAAAAACTTATAACAGAGTTACCTGTAAGCATTTTATTTGTTGTACTTCTAAGTTATATATATGACTTCATAATTGATACCCATTATAAGCATGTCCTCTCCACACAAGCAAAAATTAATCAAACATTCATTCTCAAACTTCTTTGAGTAAACACATTCATTGCCCTCATTAATGGGAGAATCTATTTTTCAAACATCACATTAATCAAAATTTCCCAAACAGCATTGTTGGTTTAAAATCTTTTGAACAAAATCTAAAAGGCATAAACTCAAATTTAAAAGTAGACAATAATATACTACCATAAATATAATGTTGACATTATTAATTATTCATGTACAATATTAAAACTTATTTCTAAAAAGGAAACACTTTCCATACGAAACTCATTTTTTTTTTTAAAATAAGGTATGTTAATCATTTGGTTTTCTTTTTTCTTTAATTTTTTAGAAGGATTATATTTTAAATGACAAAATTGCTAAAAATATTTTCAAATATAGCAAAATATCAATGTCTATCGGTATATGTCTACCACTAATAAAAAGTGAAATTTTGTTATACTTGTAAATAAGTTGGTTCATTTTATTATATCTGAAAGGTAAGCATATAAACATTCCTCTCCCCCTAAATTCATTGTTTTCTTATCTACTTTTTATTCGTATCTTAAAAAACCAAACCAAATTTTGACACAAAAAAAATAGTTTTTAAAAACTTGTTTTTGTTTTTTAGAAATTGGTTGAAAATTCAACTCTTATGCTCAAGAAAGATGCAAATCATAATAAGAAAATATGAAGAAATAGACTTAATTTTCAAAATCCAAAAACAAAAACGAAATAGTTACCAAATGGAACATAAGTTTCACAGTACTATACAATAATATATTTTACTTCTTTCCGTCTCATTTTGACACATCATTTAGTGACACTATTGTTATTATTATTTTACTTCAAACTATTCTTAAAATAGGTAAAATTTATAGTGGTAGAAAATTTTACCGATGAACAATTTCGACAATTCAAACTATACCACAAATAAAACATTTGACTTTTACAACCAATTCAACTACCAATTCAAAGCTAGTTTTAAAGTTTGTCCTTTTTTTCTCAATATCTTCGTCTTTATGGGATGAGATTGCTCAAAACTTACACATCAAATTAAATGTGGAATTTAATTGGGTGGCAGCTCAAGATTTCAGAACATTCATATTTTTATATGTTATAATAATAAGTGATGAATGAATAGGACAACTTGATAGGGCCATAAGTCACTTAAATAAGGTCATGATTTTCACTTGAGCTTTTACCTACTTTCTCTCTTTCTATTCCATTTTGTGTTTCTTTTCCCCTTTTTAAACTTCATAATTATAAATTATTATTACTATGACTGCCATTTATTAAAATTTTTGGTCCATTTCTCTGCCTGACACTGTCTCTAAGCTATCTCACTTTTTTGTTTACATAATCTTTTTTAACGTATTAATGAACCACACACGATGGGCCACAACAAAAACAATTCACCATTTCAATTTTAAATTTGGTTAAATTTTGAAACTTTCCAAATTATATAAAATAATTTTTTTAATTTATCAAATTCAACGTAACTTAGTGATAATTGATATGTAATAATTTTTTTAGTTTGAAGGTTTAGATTCTCATACTCTCACTTATTGTATTAAAAAAAGTAATAATAAACTTCTTGATTTTTTTAAAGTGATAGATAGGTCTTTTTTCTTACTTTAGAAGTTTGTCGATGTTCTTAAAGTATAGAAATTTATCAAATTCAACATTGAAAGTTTTGAAGACTCTATAATATATGTTTTAAACGCTCATGAATTTATTAGACACAATCCACTAAGTTTAAGGTCCCAACTCGTAATTTTGACCTATAAATTTAAATCTTATTTTTCATCTATAAACTTTTGCATCTATTTCATTTTAGTCCTGGAATATATAGCTTTTATGTTTTAAAAAAATTATTTCGCATGTTGAATTTAAATATATTTACTTTGGTGTCTTTTTTTTTTTAAAAAAAAAAAAAAATCATTTGAGAACAATATTAAAGGTAGAGGTTTAAAAATACAAACATTATAATGCATAATAGATTATTATTAAATACGCATAATAAGTTATCCATTAAAATATTACAAGGCTTATTGTAATGGATTATTATTAAATGTGCATAATAAATTAAATATGCATAATAGTTTAAATTATCCCAACCTAACAATCCACAAATTTTAATATTTACCCAAAGGTCTATCACCAATAGACTAATATGACTTGTGAAATATCAATATGTCACTGATAGATTATGATATTTTCTTGTCATTTTATATGCAATATCTTTCTATCGGTAAGTCATGTTAATAATTGACTTGTCATGTAGATGTATCACCAACGGAAGTATATCATTGTTTTGTCAAGTAAATTTATCAATGATAGATTTTTATCTTTACTCGTAGTTGAATCGTCATAATAGTGAGACTAAATCTTTCACTATTAATGTGATATTCCCTTCAAATATCATAGACGATGAATATCATGTTGGGATTTATGATCTAGAGCCTTGTAATTTTAATTGTTTTACATAGTATTGAATTTAATCATTAAGTACGCATAATAAATTATCAATTACAATAAAAATCCAAGGTTATTTCATGAGACTTGAATAGTATGTAGTTAACATACATGTGAATCAGGTTCAAGTAATAACCTAAATGGTCTATAGTATATAGAAAAGATTGGGTGTCTTATCTTAATAACACTTGGATACGATTCACTTTGTAATTGTTACAAATGATGTAGTCCAAGTCGTTCATGAAGAGACATGCGAGTGGAGGCATCCTATACAAAGAGTTTGTATAAGAATGAACTGCAAAATAATTAATCTCTCTTTGTAACTCTATTAATTGAAGAAATTAATATTTGACATGATGATCATATGTAACTCGATTTGAATTTTGGGTGAGTTACAAACTTTTGTTTATTAGGGCTCGTCCCTTGATTTACATGGGTGATAGCGCTCCGTCGTCGACTCCATAAGCCTACTATTTTGGGGACTTGATCGAATAGGAAGTTGAGAACGTAATTTCACAATATGGAATTCACTTTTTCCTGTATTGGATATGTAAATGAGTAGTTCCCTTAAGTGCTAATTTGTAGACTTGAACATGTTGGGTTTTATGTCCTAAAACTCGTGGTTTGTAAACAATAAAACTTATTCTGGAAATTCAATAAGTTGTCATTGAATATATGAATTACTTATTTCATTTTAGAAATAAATCCAATAAACTAAAAGATCCATGACTATAACATGAATGCTTGAACTTTATGTAGAAACATAAAAGTGGACCAGATTTGAGTAAATAGTTAAAATGGTCTATAGGTTGGGTGCCTTATTCTGGTAACACTATCGGATGCGGCTCACTCTGTAGTTGTTACAAGGAGTTGTAAAATGCTACAGACGAAGTGATCCTAATTCGTACATGTTATGGCATGAGGAGTGGGGGCGTTATGTGCAATGAGTTTGCATAAGATTGGACCACGAAATAAGTCACTCTTACTTTATAACGTTGTTTACTATTTAAGACTGACTATTTCAAAGCGATGGCCTAGGTAACTTGACCTTAATCCCGAGCTAACTATGAACCCCTGTTTATTCGAGATTATCCTTAGATTTGCATAGGTGAGGGTAGGCTCAACAATGCCAGCTCAATAAATCTCCATTTTAGGGTTAAGACCAGGTAGATAGTTAGAGACATAGGGTGCAAGATGGAACTCACTCCTACTCGCTTTCAGGGATAGTAGAGAGGTTCTTCCCTTAAGTGCTGACTTCGGGTCTTGAACAAGGGGCCCCACCTTCTCATTGGCCCGAGAAGGACTCAGTTTGTTAATCAGATCGCAAACCAATTGTTCATTAGAGGATCAGTGGAACTTAAGGAACAAGAGGTAATCTCGGGGGTAAAACAACCATTTGACCCAGCCATTATTATGAACAACCTGTGAAGGATTAACCTACTAATCATGGTTATATCGAGTGGACATAATATATCTACAGTGAGGGGAGTGCAACTGTGGGCTTTAATGAAGTGACCCAGTAGTTGACGAATGGGGCTTAATTCGATATAAAGAGTTTAGCTAATTAATCTCGGATCGTTGAAGCCCATGATATGTAGGTCCATGAGGTCCCTCTACTAGCTCACAAGTGGATTAGCCTTAGAGCAGTATGATAAGTTAATTTGAAATGTTGAAATTAGAATTAAGAGAATTAGTAATTATATGTGATATAATTACACGTTTAATTTTGAAATTTAATGAAATTGGAGAATCAATTAATATTTAAATATGATTTAGATATTAAATTCATGAATAGGGATTCATGATGGTGAAATTAGTGTTAAATTAGTTTAATATTTAATATTGGATTAATTAGAATTAATTAAATTGTTTATTTATTTATTTTATTAGAAAATTAATTAATGAATTAATTTTGTAAAATTAATAAATATTTTATTTTTGAAAACAAAATTGATTTTAGAAATTAATTAGTAAATAAAAAATTGAAAAGAGTTGGAAAATGGGAAATCCCAAAAGTGGGATTTTTCCACTTTCAACCAAGTAGCTCACACATACTCCACCATGTTTTTTAGTCAATCTTCCAAGCATGAGGTGCAACTCATGCAACAATTCATTTTGCATGAAAGTCATACAATAAATGAAGAAGATTGGACTGAGAATTGAGCATGCATTTGATAGTTTTTTTGCTGAAAAACTTGAGGTTGAAGAAGGTCTTCTACCATGGTGGTGCAGTGACCTCATCTCCAAATTCCCTTAATCCAAGCTTATTTTGAGTCCCACAACTCAATCTAAGGCACCAAGAGGATAGTAAGGAAGGCCTTGAGGTGGATCACAAGCATATTTGGAGGAGATTTGCAGCTGGAATCGAGATTCAAGTGGTTTTTCAAAGGTATGTCATGAAACCCTCTTATTAGTTTATGAGCATGCTTAATTTAAAGCCAAAATTAATGAATTAGAATGCTTAATTATCTGTTTTATTTCAACTGTGTGTTTTCTAACTCTAACAGAACAATGGAGCCCCACCTTCTCACTGCCTCTTTGTTTCAAGCAACAAACCCTCAAACAAAGAGGAAAATTCCTCAGTAGTATAAATACTATTAATTCAAGAAATCAAAACTTGCTTACCATTAGGGACAAAGTTTTGAAGAGAATACCATTTATCTATTATAAATTGTGAGAATGTTTTACCAAATATCTTGTACTTTGCAATGGAGATTGCAGGAATTTTGTCGACAAACATTATTCAAAATTGCTTACAATTAGGTTTGAGAATATCATCGAATGTATCATTATTCCACTTTTTCGGAATAGGCTTGAGATTTCAATTTTAACATGAATTGGTAACCAACCCATTCATCAATAGAAGCAATCTTTCCACAAAAACAAAAGGATTTTTTTAGCAAAGAAGGGTGAGTAAGCCAAACATCCTCAAACCTAACTAAAAGAGGTAGACCCCACATGCAATTTCCAGCCTGGTTAGAGTTCACTCTTTCTAAGCCCCAGAATCTTAACATTGGAGAATAAATCGATCCACCCTTGAGAATCAGACAGAAGATGGAAGGAGGGACAAGGAAATTTTCACAAAATGACCCAAAAACAAAAAAAACTTTTCTCTAACTAGCCTATTTCTAAAAAAATTTCTATGGCTGACCTTTTTGCCATGTGAAATACCAATTATACCTCATATTTTAATACTCTTTGAAAAGTCATTTTATCAGCTTCCTTTCCTTCTTTCCGATCCATTCCTTCAACAATAACATAGGTATTCAATGCAACACCAACATTCCACCAAAAGCATTTATTCTCAACCAATATTCTTGTTGGGTTTTATGTCCTAAAACTCGTAGTTTTGTAAAAAAAAAAATAAACTTATTTTATAAATCAATAAAGTTGTTATTGAATATATGAATTTCTTATCTTGTTTCAAAAATAAATTCAATAAACTAAAAGATCCATGACTATTACATAAGTACTTGAACTTTATGTGGAGACATAAGAATGAATCAGATTCGAGTAAATAGTCAAAATGATCTATAGTATACGACTAAGGTTGGATACCTTATTTTGATAACACTATCGGATGCGGCCCACTCTGTAGTTGTTACAAGAAGTTGTAAAGTGCTACAAATGAAGTGATCCTGATTTGTTCATAAGGTGACATGAGGAATGGGAATGTCCTGCACAATGAGTTTGCATAAGATCGGAACAAGAAATAAAATCACTCTTACTTTTTAACGTTGTTTACTATTTAAGACTGGTTATTTCATAACAATGACCTAGGTTATTTAACCTTAATCCTGAGCTAACTATGAACTTCTGTTTATTCGGGATTATCCTTAGATTTGTATAGGTGAGGGTTGGCTCAACAGTGCCAGCTCAATAAACTTTCCATTTCAAGGGTAAGATCGAGTAGATAACTGGGGACATAGGGTGCAAGAAGGAATTCACTCCTACTCACTTTCAGGGATAGTAGAAAGATTGTTCTCTTAAGTGTTGACTCCAGGTCTTGAACAAGGGGCTCCACCCTCTCGATGGCTCAAGAGGGACTCGGTTTGATGATCAGATCACAAACTAATTGTTCATTAGAGGATTAGTGGGGCTTAAGGAACAAGAGGTAATCTCAGGGGTAAAATAGTCATTTGACTCAACCGTTATTACGAACAACATGTGAAGGGTTAATTTACTAATCATGGTAATATCGATTGGAGATAATATATCTATAGTGAGAAGAGTGCACCTACTGAGCTTTAGTGGAGTGACTTGGTAGTTAATGAATGAAAGTTAATTCGATGTAAAGAGTTTAGTCAATTAATCTCGGATCATTGGAGCCCATGATCTGTAGGTCCATAGGTCTTCCTACTAGCTCATAAACGGAATAAACCTTAGAATAACGTGATAAGTTAATTTGAATCGTTCAAATTTGAATTAAGGGAATTAGTAATTATATGTGATATAATTACACATTTAATTATGAAATTGGAGAATCAATTAATATTTAAATATGAATTTCATGTATGGAGATTCATGGTGATTAGGGTTGGCAATGGGGCGGGGTAGGGTCGGGGATGTAATCCTCGTTCCCGTCCCTGTGAGGATTTTTAATCCCTGTCCCCGCCCCCTTCCCCATTTTGAGGAGTCGGGTCGGGGCCGGGGAATCCCCATTCGGGGATCGGGTCCCCGCGGGGAAAAATTCCTTGTCCATTAGTTTTTCCTTTTAATTTTTTTTATTTAAAATCAATAATTTTTTGTATTTCTATTGAAATGATACACTTTTTAAGTAACAAGTTAATATTATTATTGTTTTATTTATTTAATTTAATAATAAAAATATTTTAACATTTCTTTATTTTAAAATTTAATAAAAAGTTAAAGTTAATTAATTATAATTTTTTTTTAAAGAATTAAAAAAAAACAATAGCTTTATATATATATAAAACGATATTATGAAATAAATTTAAAAAAAATTTAAAAAAATTAAAAACAGTAGCTTATATATACTGTTTTTAATTTTTTTATATTCTTGTGTAATTTTATTTCATAATATATATATATATATATATATATTCGGACGGGGTCAGGGTCGGGGACGGGGCAGGGATATGCTCCCCGTTCTAGCCCCGTCCCCAGTTCAGGGTAAACCATGGATTCCCCACGAGGACCAGACCCCACGGGAATTTTTGCCAACCCTAATGGTTATGGAATGATGATAAATTAATTTAATATTTGATATTAAATTAATAGAATTAATTAAATTATTTAATTAATTTTTAATTAAAAAACTAATTATTGAATTATTTTTTGTAAAATTAATAAAATTTCATTTTTAAATAAAAAAAATTATAATTGAAAAGTATTTTGATTTTGAAAAACAAATTCAAAATAAAAATGAAATTGGAAATTTGGAAAAACCAAAAGGTTGGATTTTTCTACTTAGTTTTTCAAACACCTTACTCACCTCACTACATTCCACTCAAAATTCTCAAGCTGGATGTCACACCCCTTCCCGGTTTACCCTCTAAAATCGAAAGAGGATATGACGACAGTAGTTATCGACCTAGGTGTCAGCACTTACTGCCTGACTTAAGTGAACCTGCTTAAACCTGAAAATGCAACAACTTGGCACAAACACATCCATGAAAATAAACAGTGCAGGTCTTAATCACAGTTCCAAAAACAAACATATGTCCAACGAAATAAGATGACCCAAAATAACATGTATCCCAAAAGAAAAATAAGTTTCACAAGTCCCCGACTCCTTTCCAAATGTGTGTACATCAAAACAAGTTTAACCTAAGCTTCTTCCTAAGGTCACCAAACTTTGAGTGGCAAGCTGCAATAGATTCAACCGTGAGGGAACTGACTGCTACCTAGGAAAAGGAAAACATTTGAAAATTGTGAGCTGGTTGCCTAGTGAGTGACACATAGAAATACATTTCTTCTCAAACCTTTCATATGCTTTAATATAAAATAAATAACATGCTGAAAAATAACCTTAAACAACTTACATAATATCATACATTAATCATAGCGTTAATATCGATCATGCTACCAAACCTTAGTTGAGAACGAGCATTCATAGCTCAAGCTCCCAACGTCCATTCAAAGCCATGAGACCCATATTTCAGTCCTTTACTAAAGACTGTAGCTAGGAGACCCATACTTCGGCCTCTCATCGAGAACTACCTACGTGCACATGGAGTATAATAAGTACTGTCAACACCTTAGATACTTCATCGGGTACCTTCTATATCTTCGGTACCCGGTACATTAGAAAGATAACATCCATGGAAGATTTGAGCATCATTATTAGTTAACATGCATGCTTCACAATTAATAACATGTAGTTGCATTACTTTTCATACATTTTTAACGTACACTAGGATTAACGAAACTCATTTAAAACACAAGTATGTACTTTAGTTTCTTGAAAAACCATGAACGTTAGCATGAAATTCATTTAAAATGCATGTCCTTTTTGTGAACATATTTGAAAACATTTAGTCACTCACAAATCCTTGGGCTTCGTTCTTCCTAAGCTTTGTAGGCCTTCTCAATTAACGTAGCTCCTACACATGAAAGAATAAGAGTTTAGTTGCTACTTGGCCTCCCTTTTGAGACTACTCTTTTGATTAAGCTCATACTTGGCAAGGGGTTGCCTAATCATCCAACCTTTTCTAAATTCAACTTCTAACGTAAATAACTTGAAAACTAGAACCCATTTTAAGAGAGTTCCTTCTCCAAACATGCTTAAATTTCGTTAGCAATGTTACCTCAAAGTTTCAGCATGAAACTCTTTGCGATTTAACCTAGCCCCTCAAATCTTTCCCGACAGCCCTAACTATAATTTCCTGCTTGAGTAAAGATTCTAGGGTTAAATTTCTAAAATATATAACTCAAACCATAGACCTTTCTTGCCAAGGTTTCTTCTACAAACTTACTTGAAATGGTGTCTATGAGAATTCCTTAAATTTTTGGCTTGAAAATCCAAGTGGTTCAGTCTAGATCTATGTTTCTTCATCGAGTGCCCGGAAATGCCTGAAAATGAACCTCCGACTCTTCCTTCCTTCTCCATCCTTCTTTCTCATGAGAACTCCCTTTCAAAGCTTGATTTCAATAACTAGACTCAAAGAGCTTTCCAATGGTACCAAGCTTGCCTAGTTTGCTCAAGTAAAACGTCCAAAACGAGCTCTTGAAATTCTCTTTCTTTTTATACTACAGTCCAACCCTTTACCTAGAATCTCCTTAAGCCACCTCACCCACTAATAGAGATTAAGGGCCGAGATTAAGCCATCTATCCAGGTCACTAAAAGAGAAGTTTAAAACTGAGCGTTCAAATCTTAGCATTTCAAGCAACTCGTTCCTCGCTAAGAAAACTCGATGGAGAGAGGTCCTTACTCGATGGAAATTTTCAGGAGTCTCTGTTAAATACTCAATGGGAGAACTTGCTACTCGATGAGGAAACTCATCGCTGGGAGCTCGCTCGACACACGCTCCTCACTCGACTCTCGAACTCGACATGCGAACTTTCTTTGCTTACCCTCGACGCTCGCCTCCATCCTCGCTCACTTATACTCGACACTCGACAGCCTTTACTCGATGCTCGAATCATCTCGATTACCTATACTCGACGCTCGGTAGCATTTACTTGATGCTCGTCTGATGCTTACTCAATGCGCAAGCATTCTTCAGCATGATCAACACTTAGCTAAAATTCCTCTTATAAAGCCAGATTAATATGTACTGAGAGCTAAGTTTCCTTACTTAACCATTTTCCATTCTCCAAACCCATCATTTACCTCGGGATGCACAAATCCATAACTTAGATATTCAACACAACATTTTGCTTAACTTAATAATAAACATAAATAAAAAGGGAAAAGTAAGGTGTGGGTCTTATACTGGAGCTAGCCAATTTTGATGTAATGAGAATGCATGTTGTGGCTAGTTAAAAGACAAAGGGATTGAGCTGAAAACATTCATGCAACTTCTGATTTTTGACAAAAATCAGAAGGTTGAAGAAGGTATTCTTCAACAAGTGAAAACCAGAAAAACCAGTCTCCCTCTCTTCTCAATTCCTAAAATTCAAGCTTGTTTTGAGTCTCACAACTCAATCTAAGACTCCTAGAGCATAGTAGGGAAGCTCTAGTAGTGGTCCACGACCAAAATAAGAAGAGATTGCAACTGAATTTCAAGTTTGAAGAAGATCTTCAAAGGTATGTATGAAACCCTCTTAACATCTCATGTACATGCTTAATCCAAAGCCAAAATTAATGAATCAGAATGCTTTATGATCATGTTTTCTTCCGTTGTGTGTTTTCTTAAACTAACAATTCTACCACCAATATTGAACGTTGTTAATATTAAGCATGGGACAAGTAATGGAAGGTCGCTCTCAGTTATTCACTCTTAGTTGAACTCCCCAACTTCTTCGCCCACTGTTCTCTCAGATTTTGAGTCCAACATTCTCATTGTTCTCTCAGAGTTTTCATCGTTCAATTCACTTTGTCTTTGGGTATAGAGAAAGATCTTTCGTCAGAACAAGAAATTGAGAGAATATAAATGTTTACTAAGTATTTTTCTTACATGATCGCTTTCACAAAGATAGAAGATCACTCACTATAATGTAAATGATTGTTTAGTATTATATAATCTATCACTTGTATATAACTAAACACTCTATTACATTTATATAGGTGATAACTTATATATTGCTAGGACATCGTTTAGGATTTGCTAGGTGACCACTTATAACTTGTTGGATGATCGCTTATTACTTACTACTGAGTGATCGCTTACTTTAATAGCAATTCAAATCCAATTGCCAATTTTATGATTGCAGATCAATGATGCTACTTCACATTTTTGTACGATTTGATGGGGAATAGAACAATCTGGAAGCAACTATTTTGGATGTCATATGACAGGTTTGAAGGTAAAAAATGATATAACATATAGTTAATTAGTGAGTACTCTGTGTTTGATTATACGTTCTAAAACTCGCAGTTTGTAAACTTTTAAACATATTCCTATTTACAACAAAAATTATTTTAATAAAGTTGTTATTGAATATATAAATTGCATTCATAGATTCCTAAATCCAATAAACTAACGAACTCATGGCTTTAACATGAATACTTAAACTTTATATAAAGACATAAAAGAGGATCAAGTTTGAGTATATAACCAAAATGGTCTATAAGTATATGAATAAGGTTGGGCACCTTATCTTGGGGACACTATAGATGCGGCCCACTTTGTATATTGATATAAAAGATGTGATCCTAAAGACACTCATGTGGAGACATGTGAATGGGAGCATCATATGCAAAAGATGTTTGCATAAGACCGAACCACGAAATAGTCACTTTTCTTTATAACGACCGTTTACTATTAAAACTGACTATTTCAATTCGGTGATCTAAGGTAACTCGATCTCAATCCTGAGCTAACTAGAAACTCATGTTTATTCAGGATTATCATTTAATCTACATGGTGAGAGTGGTTCAACATTGCCACTCAATAAGCCTCTCATTTTAGACGTAAGACCGGATAGAGAGCTGGGGACATAGTCCTGTAAGACAGAATTCACTCTTACCCATTTTAGGGTTAGCAAATAGGTTGTTTTCTTAAGTACCGACCCCTAGTCTTGAACAAAAAGGCCTCGCCCTCGGGATTTGGTTTATTGGTAGGACCATAAACCAATTGTTCATTAGAGGACCAGTGGAGACTTAAGGAGCAAGATATATTATAGGGGTAAAACGATAATTTTGACCTAGCTATAAATACAAACAATCTATAAAGGATCGACTTATTGATTATGGTTAAATCAAGTGGACAATAGTTAATGAATATTGAGCTATAGTGGCATGTCTCAGTAGTTAATGAATATTTATTAATTTTTTTTAAAGAGTTTAAACAATTAATCTCAAATAGTTGAAGCTCATGATCTGTAGGTCCCTCTACTAGCTCGTAAAAGGATTAAACCTTAAAATAGTGTGTTGACTGAATTTGAAATGTTCAAATTCAGTTTAGGGTTTGGATTATTATATTCGATACGCTCCACTTTCCAAGGTCCTTGATGTTGCTTATCAAACCCAACAGATATCAAGATGGATGATATTGATACGGCCACCAGTTGCAGACTATCATTCATGATGTCGTTACTGATGTAGTTTGGCATGAAGTTGAATATGTATATTGGCATGAATATAGGGCAATTGCAGCCATGAACCAATGTTGTTTGATGTTGATTGGCCCAAAGATGAATTCCACCTCCGTCCATGTAGGTTTGTAATCTTCATGTGTCCAAGCACATAGTCGAGAAAGTACTAATTGTCTGCCCACAACTATGCGATTCCTGATTCGTCCACATTGCCACGTTTTTGTCCTCCATTATCAAACCATCTGAGCAGATCCTTGATGAAATTCCTTCTGGCTCCATAATGGAATTTTGTGAAAAATTATATATAAATATATAAATAAACTGTTATACTCATGAGAGGGTCATAAAAAGTAATTTCAATTGCATAATTCGTACCATGAAGCTCGAATCCACCATTGTGAACAAAATTCTGCAGAAGCAAGTTTCAAATTGTTGGGTTTTATGTCCTAAAACTCATGGTTTGTAAACAATAAAACTTATTCTGAAAAATTCAATAATTTTTTTATTGAATATATGAAATTGCTTATTCCGTTTTAGAAATAAATCCAATAAACTAAAAGATCCATGACTATTACATGAGTACTTGAACTTTATGTGGAGACATAAAAGTATATCAGGTTCGAGTAAATAGTCAAAATGGTCTATAGTATATGAATAAGGTTTGGTGCCTTATTCTGGTAACACTATCGGATGCAGCCCACTCTGTAGTTGTTACAAGGAGTTGTAAAGTGCTACAGACGAAATGATCCTAATTCGTACATGTCATGACATGAAGAAGTGGGGGCGTCCTGTGTAATGAGTTTGTATAAGATCGGACCATGAAATAAGTCACTCTTACTTTATAATGTTGTTTCCTATTTAAGATTGACTATTTCAAAGCGATGACTTAGGTAATTTGACCTTAGTCTTGAGCTAACTATGAACTCTTATTTATTCTGGATTTATCCTTAGATTTGCATAGGTGAGGGTTGGCTCAATAGCGCTGACTCAATAAACCTCCAGTTTAGGGGTAAGACCGGGTAGATAGTTGAGGATATAGGGTCAAGATGGAATTCACTCCTACTCGCTTTCAGGGATAGTAGAGAGGTTGCTCCCTTAAGTGTTGACTTCGGGTCTTGAACAAGGGATCTCACCCTCTTATTGGCCAGAGAAGGACTCGATTTGTTGAACGGTTCACAAACTAATTATTTATTAGAGGATCGAGGGGACTTAAGTAACAAGAGGTAATCTCGGGGGTACAACAACCTTTTGACCTAGCCGTTATTACGAACAACCCGTGAAGATTAACTTACTAATCATGGTTATATCGAGTGGACATAATATATCTACAGTGAGGGGAGTGCAACTCTAGGCTTTAGTGGAGTGATCCAGTAGTTAACGAATGCGGGTTAATTCGGGCTAAAGAGTTTAGCCAATTACATTCGGATCATTGGAGCCCATGATCTGTAGGTCTACGAGGTCCCCCTACTAACTCATAAATGGATTAGCCTTAGAGTAGCGTGATAAGTTAATTTGAAACGTTCAAATTAAAATTAAGGGAATTAGTAATTATATGTGATATAATTACGCATTTAATTTTGGAATTAAACAAATTTAGAGAATCAATTAATATTTAAATATGATTTAAATATTAAATTCATGAATATGGATTTATGATGGTAGTATTAGTGTTAAATTAATTTAATATTTGATATTGAATTAATTAGAATGAATTAAATTGTTTAATTAATTATTTATTATTAATTTTATTAGAAAATTAATTAATGAATTAATTTTGTAAAATTAATAAAAATTTCATTTAAAAAAAATGATTTTGGAAATCAATTGCAAAATCAAAAATTGAAAAGAGATGGAAAATGGAAAGTCCCAAAAGTGGGATTTCTCCACTTTCAAACCAAGTAGCTCACACATATTCCACCATAAACTTTAGTCAATCTTCCAAGCATGAGCGACAATACATGTAGCAATGAAGTTTGCATGATAGTCATGCAATAAATGAAGAAGATTGGGCTAAAAATGGAATATGCATTTGATAGTTTTTTGTTGAAAAAACTTGAGGTTGAAGAAGGTCTTCTCCATGGTGATAGAGTAACCTAGTCTCAAAATTCCCTTAATCCAAGCTTATTTTGAGTCTCACAACTCAATCTAAGACACCATGAGAATAGTAGGGAAGGCCTTAAGGTGGTGCACAAGCTTATTTGGAGGAGATTTGCAGCTGGAATTCGAGTTTCAAATGGTTCTTCAAAGGTATGTCATGAAACCCTCTTATTAGTTTATAAGCATGCTTAATTTAAAGCCAAAATTAACGAATTAGAATGCTTAATGATCTGTTTTACATCCACTGTGTATTTTTTACTCTAACACGAATGTAGCTTACAGTAGGAATGACAACGGGGCCGAGGCGGGGCAGGGATGCATTCCCCTTCCCCATCTCCGTGGGGATTTTTAATCCCCGTCCCCGCCCCATTCCCCGTTTTGGGGGGTCGGGGTCGGAGAATCTTCGGTCGGGGATTCCGTCCTCGCGGAAAAAAGTCTCTGCTTGTTATTTTATTATTTTTATTATTTAAAATTAACTAAAATGAGTATTTATATTAGAATTGTAAATTTTATGTAAATATTAGTATTATTGTTACATATATTTGTTTAAATTAACAATTAAAAAATATTTTATTTTTATTATAAAATTTATTATATTAGAAATAAAAATAAAAAAAATGAACTAAAACAGTAGCTTGAAGCTACTATTTTAGTAATATAATATAATAATAATAATAATTAAAATTAAAATTAGAAAAAAAAATTTATAATTAAAAGTTTTGTTTTAGTTTTTTTTCTAATTATTATTATTATCATTATTATATATGTTAATAATTAAAAAAAATTGGGATAGGGGTGGGGATCGAGGTCGGGGTCGGGGACGGGACGGGGATCCTTTTCTCGTCTCCGACCGAGGGCCCGATTTAAATCCCCGGTTTGACCTCCATACCCAGTCAAACCGGGGATTCCCCATCCCGATGGGTCCCGACCCTGGTGAAAATTTTGTCATCCCTAGCTTACAGTGCATGTGCATAAGTAGAATATTCATAGTCTAAATCTAAAGTCCAATGATGACCTATAAGTGATCAAGTATATAGATCGTGTAGAAAATCATAAATGGTCGTGTAGATAATCTTGTACGATCGTTTTGAAAATCTTAGATGATCATGTAGACAATGTTATACAATCGTATAGGTATTTTTAAACAATCATTTAGATAATCTTAAATGATCATGTAGCTAATCCTACACAATTGTTTAGCTAATCCTGAATGATTGTATATAAAAATGCGTGATCGAGTAGTATACCATACACAATCGAGTAGTAAAATAAAAAGATTGAGCAGTAAAACATAGAGGAATAAGAATTACTCATATCCCCACCCATGTGTTCTTCTCAAGTGTTTTGAAGAACTCCTTGGTCCAGAAGGCATACACCACCATTCGTCCCTCATCTTTTGTTTTTAGATTGCCTCTACATTTCATATATGCCGACTAGAGAACATTTGGTACTAGGAACAACAGGTCATATAATCTAACGTTCCTTATGGTGACTATGAATTTGCTAGATGTGGATAAAATTTTGTAAGCCCAAATCTACATTATGGAAAACTTTGTTACACATACATAAATTATCACAAACCCGTTGATATTGTATTAAATTTGAAAAGCAATCACATACCTGGAATGCAAGTACAAAACTCTTTTATACAGTATAATGTGATGTGATTAGGATTTGTTGCTTTCTTCATATTGTGCGATTCCTTCTTCTTATGTAAAATGCTTTTCATACTATTCAATAAATGTTTAAAGAAGATAGACGACCAATCATAACTCCTAAAGACTTTGGTGTCATAAAAAATCTTAAATGTCTTAACATCGAACTGTATTTTCCTTTCTTTTCTCATCATTACAACTTTAATGTATAATGCCAATGCAACCTTCACGACATCTTCATCGTTTGTAAATATGTACTTCCAAAAGCAGTCTCAACATTCTTGCAAAGTTTTTTCTTTCTTCTTTGGGGTCTTCGGTTCAAGTATAAGTTGTCATAGCCTTTAGTCGCTTGTATCCCTTTCTACTGTTTCCTTGGTCGACCATAAACTAGTTATTGGATTAAAATTATCTTGGGTGAATGTTATCTTCTTCCTCAATATGTTGAAACTTATAAAATCTAGGTTCTCATCTTTGACTTCCTTTAACAAAAAATGGTGGAATAGCCACCCATTAAACAAAAAATCCATGTCCAGCAGTTGGACCAAAGCATGTTTTTCTAAACAGTTCATCTACTATTTGGTAATGATAAGGCAATCCTAATCCTCGGCCCAAAGACTCAAGCTATTATGTAGCAAGAACCTTTGAATCTAAGAAATTAATACCCTGAGAAAAAGGCTAGAATTAGTTTACCTCTTGATTGAAGATCTAGAAGCAAGATTGAGAAATCTTGTTCTAGATTTAGTAACTCCACAATCAACTTGATCAAGGTTAGATTGAATGGTTCACAGGTATTCTATCAAAAGAATTGCAAAATTCTAAGGGAAAAGTCTCAAATATGAGATCTCAAATTTCATTCATAAAATTCTCAATCTTATTACAAATAGATGGGTAGAAGACTTTATATATCCTTGTAAAGATTCTAAACCTATTTAATGTAAAGTTGAAAAAGTCAAAATAAAACAATAAAAGAGTTCTCCATCTTCCAACCACCATCTTTCATCTAGCATATTTAATGCATTTCTTATAGAAATATTGACTAGACATAAAATTTAACGATTAAAAGCTAGAAATTAATAAAAGACAACAAATAACTCTAAAATTAAAATACTAGAAATTAATTAAAATCAACTAAAGTTTACTAATGCAACTCATAGGTCCCGATCCTTATCATCTTCCCTCTCTTCGAAAGGATTCCTCCTCAAATCTCAAAGTATCTCCTACCCCAAATGGACGAAATTCAACGGCATTGAAAAAGTAATTCACATTGCCCTCGCCTTATAGAGTAGTCTTGTAGTCATGGAATTTCATATGCAAGTGATCGATGGTACTTCACTTAGGTTTCTTCAAGAAACAACAACGATTCTTCCAAAAGTGCCTCCACGCCCAATTCCTCACTTTGAACACTTTATACTTGCTGCCATGGTTGAATTTTGAAGCAAATTTGGAGTTGTGTCTCTCAATAAATGATTTGGCCTTGAAGTCTATATTGTATTTCATTGTTGACATTTGAAGCAATCTTCAAATCAAGCATCTTTGTAAGTATTTTGACCTCCTGTAAGAACTCAAAAGAAACACTAGAAAAACATGGTTTGAGTTCACCTATCAGAAAACATGTTTTTTTTAAAAAAAAAATTATTTATTTATTTTTTATTTTTTATAGAAGATAAAAAATATTTTGTTTTGAAAACAAAATAGATTTAACCTCACTAGCTCTCTCACGTAAGCATACCTTTTCAACTTTCTCTCATTTTCTTCTCTAGGCCTAACCTCATGCTTTTCTTTCTCACTCTTTTTCTCATAAGATTCTTTTTCAATCAATCTACATGCTTTTGTTTTGGCCTTTTCTGTCATTTCCTCTAACTTAAACATATCAACATGAACTTCAATATTAGGTGTTACAATACAATCAATTAATTTGTCACAGGATATGTCATCTTGAACTTTATCACTCTTTATCACAACATGGTCATACTTTCAGTAGATACACTAACCTTTTCCAACTTTTGGTCTCATGGATTCAACTCTTTAGTCAATTTAGATAGGTAATCAACTGCTTGATGTAACTCAGCTAAACTTTTGCGAAAAGTTTTCCAAAAACTTTCATTGCTATTGTACCTCTCATGGTGATTTCTTCCATGATGAAACATGCTTTTAAATGAAAAGGAATAGATCTCAAAACAATCAAACTCACGGACTGTTCACTCAAGAACACTCACACACATAAAAGGTAGGCTATTTGGGAAAGTGGCTAAATTATGTATTGGGTAGGCTTATATGGAATAAGCAATTCTTGAAATAGAAAGCTATTCAATATAAACAAGACAAGATAATATGAAAATAAACTCAAAAGAACAAGAAAAAAAATAAAAGCCTCAAACAACTAAGGAAAAACACAAAGAAGTTTTCGAATAAAACTAAACACATAAATGGAATTGCAAATAAAAGAGTATTACACAATGAATCTGATGAAATGATCTTCTTAACAATTCAAGCTACAAGGCTGATCTAAAACTTTGTTGAAAGATTCAGAGTCAAATTCGGTCTTTACATTAAGAAAGAAAATGAAAGATAAAAAGAAAGGTCAATAATTTCATATTTGAATTAGTTTTCAACATTTAATGACAAAAAGCTAAAAAAGCACTCAAATGAACATGCAATTGATCTTGGAATTGACAGAAAATAGAAAAAGTTAATGTAATAACTCAATCATTCCAAATTGATTCAAATATCAAAGATCAAACACACAATTTCCATGAATAATTGCAAGAAAAAATTCTAATTTTTTTGTCACTTTTCTTTTTGTATTTTTCACCCTTTTTTTCTTTTTTCTTTTTTTTAAGATGTAAACATGATCAATGAGATGAAAATAATGTAAAAAGATGAAGAACAAAGGATAAAACAAACAACAAAGAACTAAATGGATATAATTGGAAATTTGAATGAAAATGCAAAATCAATGAAGAAAGATAGAATCAATTCTAGAGTAGGCCATAAAGATGCAACCAATGCTCCGATACCAAATAATAAGGTAACGCTAACCCTCAGCCCAAAGACCCAAGCTATTATATAGCAAGAACCTTTGAATATAAAAAATTAACACTTCCCTATACGATTTAGTTCAACTCCGAGAAAAAGGCTAGAATTTGATTACCTCTTGATCAAAGATCTAGAAGCAAGATTAGAAAATTTTGTTTTAGATTGAGCTACTCCACAGTCAACTTGATCAAGGTTAGATTGAATGGCTCACATGCATTCTATCATAAGAATTGCAAAATTCTAAGGAAAAAAATCTCAAATATGAAATCTCAAATTTCATTCATAAAATTCTTAATCTTATTACAAGTGTATGAGTATAAGGCTTTATATAGCCTTGTAAAGATTCTAAACCTATTTAATGTAAAGTAGAAAAAGTCAAAATAAAACAATAAAAGAGTTCTCCATCTTCCATCTTCTATCTACCATATTTAATACACTTCTTTTAGAAACATTAACAAAACATAAAATTTAACAATTAAAAGCTAGTAATTAATAAAAGATAACAAATAACCCTAAAATAAAAAATACAAAAAATTAATTAAAATTAACTAAAGCTTACTAATGCAATTCATAGGTCCCGATCCATATCATCAACTTCTTCTTGATTATTTGTGGACCATGCAAGAGAAGGTAGCAAAGAAATATTTATCAATAGGGACTGAATGCGCCATCTTAGCAAACTATAACAAACATATACATTATGTAAGTAGGTGATCATTTAATTCGATCGTTGAATAAAAGTTGGGTGATTGTTAATAAAAGTTAGGCGATCGTTTAATAAAGGATGCACGGTCCTTTAACAAATATTAAACGATCGTTTTATACAATTTAGATGATTTTTTATAATTTGTAGACGATCATTTAATAAAAGTTAAGCGGTCGTTTAGAAAACAATAGGCGATCAATTTCGACGAACTAAATGAACCCTAAACCCCGTTGCTCAAATGAACGGAAAAATCAACATGCATTAAAGGATAAGAGCAACATACCTTTTAGGTCATGAGAATGGTGGAAAATGTGATGAAATGGCCGACGAAAATGTGACGAAATGCTCGAAGGAAGATTGAGGATGACGTTGAGAGAAATATGAGAAATCTGAGAGAAAATCGTACAATGAAAGAGATAACGAAGAGAATGTGAATGATCCCTTAGTAAAGTAATTGAAAAGGCACACATCTTCTGTATTTTAATATTAAGGGTAAGATTGGTATTTCATATGGGAAAAAGGTCATTGGCAAGCAAGATTCTAGAAAGAGATCAGTCATAGAAAAGTTTTTGGTTTCTAGGTCATGTTGGACTTTCCAATATCCACCGAGACTCAAAAGATGAAAGAACAAGGGAAACAAAAAAAAACCTTATCTAAAGTCTAAGATGAAAACTAAGTGGCTGAGTGATGTCCACATTTCAGATATATCAACCATACACTTTTAGGGTTAGATATTCATTAGCACACAGATTTCCTTTTTGTGATTATTCAAACAAAATACCTTTGTTTCGTATTATTTGTGGTTTTGTAGTCGAGAGAGAAAAAAGAAAAAAAAGAAAGAGATGAAGAAAAAAATTGTGAATTCAAAGGAAGAAGATAATCTACATTTAAAGTTAAGCATGCATTAAAGAATAAGGAAAGAAGAAGAATACAAAATCTTTTACGTGGTTCGGTAACTAAAGGCCTACATCCAAATGAGGAGCTGGAGTTTCAAGCTTCTTGCAGAGATTACAAATACAGACGAGTCTCTTCCTTTTTAGTATTTTTCTCATATATTTTTTACGTTGTTCGATCCTTTATGTATAGGATGTTTTACAAGTTGATGTAAAAAGAACTATAACTGAAAGTAAAGGTTGATTTTATTGTTATTAGTTGTTATTTTTCTAACAAATTAACGTTTACTTTGAATCAACTCCCCTTTTCTAATTTCTTTGTCTCTAACCTTTTTCTAACAGCTTAAGTCTGATTATGTCAATGCACTTCTTGAGTTTGAGCTGAGTGACTGCTTTTGTTAGCATGTCAGAGGCGTTATCGGAGGTATGGACCTTAAGTACTTCAATCTTCTTTTCTTCTATTTGTTCACTGATAATGTGATATTTCACATCTATATGTTTAGTTCGATTATGATACTGAGGATGTTTAGATAGATATATAGTGCTTTGATTGTCACAGTAAATATTTACTGTTGTCTGTGTTGTGCCAAAGTCTTGAAGTAAACCCTTCAGCCATAGGCCTTCTTTCATAGATTTTGATGGGGCAATGAACTCCGCTTTAGTGGTAGAAAGACTTACCACTGATTATAATGAGGCTTTCCAGCTTAGAACACAACTTCCAAATAGGAAGATATACCCTGATAGTGACCTTCTTCTATCGAGATCCCCTGGATGGTCTGAGTCAACAAGCCAAATAACTCTGGTTTTGTGTCAATGCTTTGTTGGTATAGGAGTCTAGCTCCCATAGTGCCCTTTAGGTACCTCAAAATCCATTTGGTGGCCTCCCAATCTCTCTTGCCTGGATTGGCCATGTACCTACTGACCAAAGTAGTTGCATAGTCTATGTCTGGTTTTGTAGAAATCATCAAATACATGAGACTTCCCACTACTTGGGAGTAAGACACTGTAAACATTGAAACAAGGTGAATTCTCTGCTAATAGTTTGAAATGTTGTACAATGGGTGTGCAAACTGTTTTTGCTTCTTTCATATGGAACTTTTGTATTAATTTCTCATAGTACTTGGTTTAATTAATGTATAGTTTGTGATTTGTTTTGTTTCTTTTAATGTCAATGCCAAGTATTCTCTTTGCACTGTCCATGTCTTTCATTTCAAACTCTGATTTTATGAGGTCTTTAACTTGTTTCAACTCCTCCTCTGAACTACCTGAAAGTAGCATATCATCCATATATAGAAGTAGATAGATAGGATTTGAAAATGTCTTAGTATTAAATTAAATACAGTTGTCATAGAAACTCTTTAGAAAGCCATTCTTCTGCATAAACTCATCAAACCTTCTGTTCCAACACCTAGAGGATTGCTTTAGTCCATAGATGGACCTTGAAAAGCAGTAGTAGTCTTCTTTTCCCTTGACTTGATAGCCTTTAGGTTGACACATATATATAGTTTCTTCTAGGTGGTCATGAATGAATGCTATTTTTACATCTAGTTGATCAAGCTCTAGGTTCTGTTGTGCTACTATAGATAGTAGTAATTTGATAGAGGTTTATTTTACAACAGGAGAGAATATCTCATTGTAGTCAACTCTTTGTCTTTTTGTAAACCCCTTGGCAACCAACCTAGCCTGAAACCTAGGTTCTTAAACATTAGGGATGCCTTTCTTAAACTTGTACACCTATGTAGATGCTATAGGTTTGCATCCCTTAGGTAGAGGAACTAAAACTCAAGTCTTATTTTTTATCAGGGACTCAATTTCATCCTTCATAGCTTCTATCCAACTTCTTGCATTAGCACAACTCACCGCTTCTTCAAAAGTAGAAGATTCTAAGCCACTGACCTCATCTGAAGCATTTAATGCTAAGTTGATGTAGTATTCGTACCTTGTAATTGGTACTTTTGTTTTTCTTTGTCTATCTCTAACCAAGGAATAATCCCTGGTCCCTCTTGCTCAATCCTAGTGGCTGCCTCTTCTTCTTCATCATGTTGAGGCATTTTGCCACTAGTATCTTCCGGATTTGAGCTTGAGGGAACTGACGTGGGCAGAAGGGAATGCTCCACCTTAATTTTATCAGTCAACTCTTTAGGTGTTTGTTCAGAAGTATTAGTTTCTGCATAAACATTTCTATTTCCCTGAAGATAACATCTCTGCTAGTTACACACTTTCCCTCAATAGGATGCCAATGGCTGAAACCTTTCACTCCTTCAGTGAACCCCAAAAATATGCATTTGATTGCTCAAGCATTCAATTTTTCTTTATTCTGGCGTTCAAAACCAATGCATAGAAAATCCTTAGGTTATTGAGATTAGATGGGTGCTTGGTCAACTTTTCTTCAGGAGTAAGTAGATCTAGTGACGCATGTGGGTATCTATTGAGTGTGTAGACTATATAGGAGGCTGCTTTAGCCCAAAATCTCTGATAGGATAGCATCAGAAGAAGACTTCTAACTCTTTCAACTATTGTTCTATTCAGTCTCTCTGATACCCCATTTTGTTGAGGTGTATACCTCACTGTTCATTGTCTGATAATTACATGCTTTCTACAAAAACTATTGAATTCTTCTACACAAAACTCAAGCCTATTATATGCGACATTTAATTTGACATCCTGTTTGTTTTTCAACCATAAGCTTCTATTCTTTAAATTTCTCAAAAATACCATCATTAGTTTTAAGAAAATATATCCAAATCTTCCTAGAATAATTGTCAACAAAAGTTAGGAAGTACTTGACACCACTCAATGATTGAAAAGGTGAGGGACCCTTCATAGGTCTGAGTGCACATAGTCAAGGATTGCCTTTGTTGTATGCTGAGCCTTAGTAAAACTCTGCATTTTAGCCTTCCCTATTATACAATGTTCACAAAATGATAGATCTTGATAAACCTCTTTAGGTAGGATTCCTTGTTTAGCTAGAGCCTGAAGACCTTTGGCACTGATATGGGAAAGTCTTTTGTGCCAAAGGTCTCCTTCAATAGACTCTTTGGATGTTACAACCAAAGTAGACTGCATTTTATGAACTCCTTGAACCACATATACACCATTTATATTTCCACCTCTAAAAACTAGCTTAGAGTTTTTCAAAACTTCGTAGTAGCTTTATTTCCCTCTATACTCACAGCCAATTGAGTCAAACATGGCCAATGAAATCAAGATTCTTTTTAACTTGGGCAATGTCTAACATTTCTTAGTAGCTTCATTGACCCATCTTCTAATTTTAAGGAAATTAAGCTAATGCCAGCTACAGGACATGAGTTATTATTATCCATGTACACCGAGCCTCCATCCATTTCCTTGTAAGTGCTAAACCAATCCTTGTTAGAGGTCACATGAAAAGAACACCCTGAATCAAGAACCCAATCAAGGTTTTTTGCTGGTTCTATAGTTTTTGCCTTTTGGTTTGAGGTGGTTAAGGCATTTGAGTAGTGATAGAGTATATTAACATGCAACGAAAAAAATCAGAATCAATAAGCACTCAAATTATACTTAATTTGAATTTAAAACATGCTTCAAAGTAACTATTATAGAAGAGGGTTTGCTAAACACAATACCTTTGTAGAAACATCTTCAACACCAGCTGAGTTTTACGTAAATGTTCTTCAATCTACAAGTAAACTACCACGAAGATCTTCTCTACTATTCTCTTGCAAGGATTGTGCAGTGGAAAGACTAAATTGAGCTGGATTTTATGAAGCTATGAAGAGGGTTTGAAGGGTTTTGATTTCTGTAGAGTTCTTGAAAGCTTAATTTCATTATTCAGCCCAACACTTTAATTTATAAAGCTTTCATCATGAAAATTCATAGCTTGCATGAAGGCCAGCTTCTACTTCATGGAGAAAATGGAATTGGATGAATAAGGTACCTTGCACTATAGTGGAGATTTCCAACTTTTGGAAATCTCCACTTTGAATTTTCAAAAATGCTTTTGTTTTCAAATTTAGTTTTTTCAAAAAAAGATTTCTAAAACCAATTTTTAAATAAACCAATTTATTTAGTTTTATAAAATTAATTCAATTAATTAATTTTAAATAAAACTAATTAATTAAACATTTTAATTAATTTTGTTAATTTAATATATATATTAAATTAATAAATAACCAATTCCACTATAATGAAATTAATTTTATACAATTAATATTTAAATCATATTTTAAACATTTATCGATCCTCTAATTTCGTTTAATTTCGATAAAATTAAACATTTCTATTGTATCGAATACAATAAATAGAAACCCTATTTGAGTTTGAACATTTCAAATTCTAAATCCTAATTTCAAATCTTATTAAGATTACTCAATTTATTAATCTAAATTACGAGCTAGTAGTGAGACCTTATGAACCTACAGATCTAAGCTCCAATGATTTGTAATTAATTGGTTAAACTCTTTAAACCGAATTAATTACTATTCGTTAACAACCAAAACATTCCATTATAGCTCGATAGTTGCACTCTCCTCACCGTAGATATATTTCTGTCCATTTTAACCATAATCGGTAGTCAATCCTTCACAGGTCGTTCGTATTTACAGCTGGGTGAAAAATTACCGTTTTACCCCTGTAATTACATCTTGCTCCTTAAGCTCCCACTGATCCTCCATTGAACAATTGATTTATAGTACAACTTATAAACCATAACCCTCTCTTCCATGAGAGGGCAAGGCCCCATTGTTCAAGACAAGGCATCAACGTTTAATAGAATAACCCATCTGCTAACCCTAAACCAGGTAGGAGTGAATTCCATATTGCAAAGCTATGTCCCCAGCTATTTACCCGGTCTTATCCCCAAAATGGGAGGATTGTTTGTAGGATTGTTTGTAGGATTGTATCAAATGCAGTGGAGGAACAATGATCATCTAAGTATTCAAATTCACTAATTTTTGCATAATATAAAGCATGCTTATGCAGAAAATGAGTTTCAAGATATACCTCTTGAAGAACTTCTTCAAAGCTCCATCTCCAGCTGCAATCTTCTCTATATCTTGTCGTAAATTACCTTAAGATCTTTCCCACTATTTTCTTGGTCCTCTAGATTGAGTTGTGGGACTCAAAACAAGCTTGAATCAAGGGATGAAGGAGAAAAGCTCACTGCTGCAACAAGGTTGAAGAACCTTTCTTCAAACCAGTTTTTCCCTAAAAAATCTTTTGATTGCATCCCTGATTTTCACTCCAATCTTCTCATTATATTGCAGATCAACATGCAAAGAGAAAAGTTGCATGTGTTATAGCTCATGCTTGGAGAAGACCAAGTCAAATGGTTGCTTCATGAGTGAGCTAGTTAAGTGATGGATAATGGAAAAATCCAATTTTCCATTTATGTTTTTGTTTTCTTTTCTTTTTTCAATTTTTATCAAAAATAAAATTTTGATTTAAAAATCTATTTGATTTTAAAAATGAAAAATTAATTAATTTCATAAATTAATTAATAAATAAAACTTAATTAATTTAATATCAAATATTAAATTAATTTTAACACATATCCATCTTTATATATTTAAATCATATTTAAATATATAAATTCTCCTATTCCGTTTAATTCTAAATTAAACATATCATATATTATATTCCCTTATTCTAATTTGAACGTTTCAATTATCACGTTATTACATAGAGCAAGTCCGTTACGAGTAAATAGGGGGACGACTCGCGACCCTCAGGATCATTGGGCTCCAAACGATTCGAGATAATGGCGAAACTCATTTAGACCAGCATTAATCTTCATTCGTTAACTAATGGGTTCTATACGTTGCCTCCTCACTGTGATATAATTATAATCACAAAATTTAACCATAATGGTGCTCACAGTCTAATAACGTAGTTTCAAATATCTATTTTACCCCGAGATTAGTTATCAGTCTCTACTGATTTTCTATGAGACAATGGTTTGTGATCCAATCACCAAACAAACTCTCTAAGCCCAAGTGGAGGGTGGGGCTTCTCAAACGATTCACTTGAAGAAACTTCCCTATCCCTAATCGTAGCGGTAACCTTCTTACACCCTATGTCCCCAGACTATACTATCCGGTCTTCCCTAATGAGTCTTATTGAGACCACGCTGTTGAGCCAATCACTGCAATAAGGGCAATCCCCGAAATAAACAGGAGTTCAAGTTAGCTCAGGATTAATAGTTACAGTCATCTGTAAGTCAGCTAAACATAACAATATATAAAGTAAAGTGACATATTTCTTGGTTCGGGATCATAATGCAAATCATACATAGGATCCCCCACTCTCTATGTCATACATGTACGAATAGGATCAACATCGTATTAGCACTTTACAAACTCTTTGTAACACTATAGAGTAGGCAAAGGTGTACCCCAGATCACTACCGCTATACCCTCTAAGAGATCCATGCTAGGATATTGTTAGTGATGCCTCGTAACGTACTCTTGGTACCTATAAAATATAGTACACTTGATCGTTCTCGCCGACCAACGATCAAAAAAAATAAATCCAAATACAAGTTCTCCCAGAAGTTTATGTGTACCCATAAAATACTGATAGAGTATCAAGTTTCCATATATTGGATTTAGTATATTAGTATAGTAATATAGCAATGATATTTTAAATATAACTATATATCTATTAGAGTTAAAAAATAAAGATAAGAGTTTATTATGTGTTACTAATGAACTAGTCAGTAGAAAGAGGTGATAAAACTTCTTAAGGATATCAATAAACCCCTTAGAACTACACGATACTGGTGCCAGTGGCTGGCTGCGCAGGCTCTTGTGAAAACTACTCAGGGTTCGAGCAGATGTATGTCTGTATAACTGGTACTCAACAGATAGGTGATCTAATCTTACATGAATCGCATTTGCGTTATTCTATAGCTGGAGAGAATAAAATTTATATACAAAAATGTAGATTCTAGTTATTTATAAAGACACTGACCTCTAAAAGGTGGCGTATTTAACTATCCTGTTATCCATTTTATCAATTATCTCACCCCACCATTTGCTCAGTGCATACAAAAATTTGTTAACCTAGTTTTCCTACTAGGATGACCCTCGAAACACTTAACCGAGAGGCGTCTTCAGTAAATGGATCAGCTTAAGTTGTCTTGGGAAGCAATTTGAGTGACAATGACGTCTCCTCTGTGTACAATCTCCCTGATGAGATGGTACTTTCGTTCGATATGCTTTCCCCTTTTATGTCTTCGTGGTTCCTTTGAATTTACAACTGCTCCACTGTTGTCACCATAGAGAGTGGCAGGCAGGTGCATGTTAGGAACTACTTCCAGATCTGTCAAGAACTTTTTGAGCCATACTTCTTCTTTTGCTGCTTTGCTTGCAGCTACATACTCAGCTTCCATTGTGGAGTCCGCAATACAACTCTGCTTGATGCTCCTCCACACAACTGCTCCTCATTTCAGAGTGATTATTGACCCTGAAGTTGATTTCCTTGAATCAATATCGGTCTAAAAGTCAGAATTAGTGTATCCAGTAAGGATCAGATCCTTAGGACCATACACGAGCATATAATCTCTCGTTCTCTGAAGATACTTGAGAATGTTTTTAACAGCAGTCCAATCGTCATAACCAGGATTGGACTAAAATCTGCTGACAACTCCTACGGCATAGCATATGTCGGGACGAGTACACATCATTGCATACATCAAACTCCCAACTGAAGATGCATATGAAATTCGATTCATCTCCTCAACCTCTTGAGGTGTCTTAAGACTCTGCTCCTTAGACAAGTGAATTCCATGCCTGAAAGGTAAATATCCTTTCTTGGAATTTTACATTTTATACCTAGACAACATCTTGTCTATATAAGATGCTTGAGATAATGTCAATGTTCTGTTCTTGCGATTCCGAACTATTTGGATTTCAAGAACATATTGTGCTTCTCCCAAATCTTTCATTTGGAATTGTGAAGTTAACCATCTCTTAACGTCAACTAGATATTCTACCTCATTCCCAATAAGTAGAACATCATCAACATACAACACCAGAAAAGTGACAGTTTTGTTGACGATTTTCTTGTAGACACAAGGTTCATCAATATTTTGTTCAAAGCCATAAGATTTGATCGCAACGTCAAATGTCATATTCCAGGATCTAGAAGCTTGTTTTAATCTATAAATGGATTGATTAAGCCTACAAACTTTTTGCTTTTGATCCTATTGTATAAATCTTTCTAATTGAGACATATAGATACTCTCTTCAAGATAGCCATTCAGAAAAGCTGTCTTGACATCCATTTGCCATATCTCATAATCATAAAATGTGGCTATGGACAAAAGTATTCTAATAGACTTTATCATGGCAACTGGAGAGAAGGTTTCTTCAAAATCTAACCCCTCTCTTTCGGTAAACCCTTTTGCCACAAGTCTAACTTTGTAGGTCTGTACCTTACCAGCTTGGTCTTGTTTTCTCTTGTAGATCCATTTGCAATCAATGGGTTTTACCCCTTCCAGTTGATCTACAAGATCCCAGACAGAATTGAAATACATAGATTCCATTTCAAGTTCCATGGCTTTAATCCATTTGTCTTTGTCCACATCCTTCATTGTTTGATTAAAAGACAATGGATTCTCTAAACCATCATCTGATATGATGACTTAAGTTTCAGTTAAACCCATGTACCCGTCAAGTTGTTGCACAAACCTCCCACTACGACGAGGCATTCTCAACTCTTGAGAAGGATGTAAAGTATTGGTTTCATCAACAACTTTGGTTGACGGATCTGCTTTATCAACAACTCTTGTTGAAGGACCTGCTCGATCAGCAACTCTCGTTGATACATTTGTCGTTTCTCTGGACATTTCTTCTATTACTAGCTTATTACGAGGTTGATGGTTTTTTATATAATCTTCCTCCAGAAAGGTTGCATTTGTCGATACAAACACTTTATCTTCTTGATGATCATAAAAGAAACCACCTTTTGTTTCTTTTGGGTAGCCTACAAATAGACATACTTTTAAATGGTCTTCCAGCTTTTTAGGATTTTACACTAAAAGTGACATAAATTTCCTTTACGTCCCATCCAGAGCTCGTAAGGCGTTTCAGAAACGTTTTTCGATGGAACTATGTTCAAAATATACACTGCTGTCTCAACTGCGTGTCCCCAAAAAGAATTTGGTAACTGAGCGTAACTCATCATGGAACGAACCATATCCAACAAGACTTAATTCCATGTTTTATGAAATAGTTCTAGAATTCTATGTCCATATATTCACCACCTCGATCCGATCGAAGTGTTTTAATCTTTTTACCTAACTGGTTTTCAACCTCAGCCTTATACTCTTTGAACTTTTCAAAAGTTTCAGACTTTTGGTGCATTAGGTAAATATGCTCATACATGGAATAATCATCCATAAAACTGATGGAATATTGAAACCTTCCTCTTGCTCTAACATTTAGAGGCCCACAAAGGTCTGAGTGAATCAGCTCTAGGGATTCTTTGGCTTTAAGACCTTTTCCAGAAAAAGATCTTTTTGTCATTTTACTCTCAAGACAAGACTCATATGGTGGTAATGAACTATCTTGCAACTTATTTAGATAGTCGTTCTTAACCAATCTCTCAATCCTGTTGAGATTTATGTGACCCAGTCTTAAGTGCCAAAGATAATCATTTGGAGAAATCTTCCTCTTCTTATGAATCCCAACAGTTTTAAACATCTTTATGTTCAAAACAACTTTGACCTCAGTTGGTTTTAACATGTACAAGTTATTTTCTAATTTTGCAAAGCAAATCTGTTTATTTCCCATTTTAATGAACATTTCAACATTTTCAAAATAAACTTTATAATTTTGTTCTAGCAAACAGGAGACAGAAATTAGATTCCTTTTCATAGAAGGAATATAATATACATTCTTCAAATAAATGTACTTATCTCCTATGAATAACTTTATATCTCCCACTGCTTTGGTTGAAACAATTTTCCCAGTCCCTACCTCAAAGATTGTTTCACTTCTGTCAACTGTCTCCAATAACTTGTTTCCTGTGAGATAGTACATACATGACTAACGGCAACTGAATCAATTATCCAGATTTTATCGTTTTCCACTAAACATGCTTCGATAACAAGTAAATCATATTTATCTTATTGTTCGAATTCAGCATTCTGATCTACATAATTCATAATTTCATATGAGTTGGGAGATAGAGGACAATCCTCTGTTAAAACTCTTTTGGTATAATCAACCGCTAGTAATTTGTTTGTTGATTTGATTTTACTGTTATGTACATCGGAAGCGAGTATTCTAGAATTCGACATGCTAATAAAATTCAAACGAATTCTAATTAGCAAATTGTAACTAAATCCAAAGTCAAGTTTTAGCAAAAAGTAATAATGTACCCATAACCATTATTTATTTAAAACAATATTTTAATGAGTCAAAATTGATGGAAAAGTAGGCATGCGCAATGGAATTGAGGATCAATTTTACTCTAATTCCACAAATTAAACTTGCAACCCTAAATAAACTAATTAGGGTTATTTAGAAACATTACCTTTGAAACTCCCGAAACTCGTTTATCTCTGCTCGAACACGAACCGGACAACCACTAGAGCTGACCTACTATCCTCTGGACTCAGAACCGGGTTGTGGGACCCAATGGATGAAGAACCTGAGAGAGAGAAAAAGAGATGGAAATAGTAGAGTGAAATTTGGGTTGGGTTTAGATTTTTTCAGCCCAATTTTTAAAAACTAATTTTG